>NC_031978.2:9764980-9854980 GCF_001858045.2 Oreochromis niloticus
TTTATCCAATTATATTTGCAAGTTTAATTTTGAGCCTGTGAAAATGAGGAATTATATATAAGAATTGGAGAAAGTATCTAAACAGTTAAACCACCTGAATTAAGCTTAAAGTGTCCACTTCAGTCACATGCAAATACTTATGGATGTGACTGCCCTAACTCAGAGCCACAAGGTTTGAAGTTCTGGCTCTGGCTCCAGCCTGAAAAAAATACTTTTCTATACTATACTCAGGCTGTGGTGGGAAATAAATGCATCTGTGCTTAATTGTTGATTCTTTTGTTTGTTTGTTTGTTTAAAATCAGCAGACTGATTTTTGTCCATTCAGTTCATTGAGACTTGCTCCATTCACATTCTTAGTTTTACATTTTTTGTACTATCATTGTTCCCCTCTCATTCACACTCGCAAAGAATGAGCAAAGGAAGTTTTAATATTTGATTTTCTGCCTTTACTAGAGAATAAATAAATATTTGATGGGTGTTTTATTGCTGAATGTACAATCGCTTCTTCACTTGTCTTTCCACCTCAGTAATATTTCTGTATTTGAGTGTATCGTTGAGGGAATACTTTTGAAGCAATATCCAACTGTGGAGTTGAAGAAATAACTACAGTGTTTCCACATCAACAAGACAGATACTAACACAAGTGCAACATGAACACCACAAACCACTGCCATACATAAGCAGCAAAGTAACACAAACTGCCACCAATGCTTAAACCAGTATTGAACTTTAAAAATACATGGATACACAGATTTTTCATATAGACCTTCTGTGTAAACAGTTGTGTGACCTGTGTGTGTCTGTGTGAGTATTGTCTTGTAGTCAATATTTAAACCTGTCCAACTCAATACCTGTTATTGCAAATCATATCATAGCTATTATATGCTTAAAGCCACTGGAGTCATTGTTTTTTCATATGAACAGTGAATTATTGAATGATTTCAATATTAAAGGGGCGGATAGTGGTTATGATCCAACAGAGGGTTGCCAAATTGCAGCTCTTCAGTGTTTTAGAATCTTTTTTTTGCCGCAGCAGACACCTTTTTTCAGTCATAAAGCTTTCCATAAGCATTTGATGGACATATTCAGAGACAAGCTGGTGAACACAGTACAGCATTTAGCCAGTAATAAGTCAGATATTTTCCTCAGGAAGGTTTAGAATCCAAAAAACAGCTTAAATCAGAGTTCCATGAAGCAGTTCTTAAACTAGAATTTAGATTACGGTACCTGTTGTTCTATTTTTGCAGCTTGTTGTGGAGTTCAGTGGTAAAATTCATCCAGCTTTTAATTTAACGTTTTAACGTTTTAAAATTAACGTTTTATTAATGAAACATACTATGAAAGGTGCTATGACAAAAAATATTTTCTAATTAGACCAAAAATATTTTCTAATTAGCACTATAATTATCTTAATTAAATTTGCTTAATGAACTAGTCGGGATCGCTGGTATTCTGTATCATTACTGTGCCTCTTGGTTTTAAGCTGAATTTATTCTGTGTGCATTTAGTGTAGTTCTTTTTGAGGCTTCTTTGAGGGTTGGTGCTTTGCACATCTCTTATTAAGACAAAGATGCAGACACATCCGTTTCCAAATGTCACACACACAAATGGATGTTTCATTTTCACACATTCAGGCATTTCATCAGGTTTTTTTGAGTCAGCTTTTAGAACATTCACAACAAATAGATCTTTCACCCTCTACTCATCCTTTTTTCTTGTTCTTTGATTTTTTTTTCTTTTGTTAGCATTGTGTTTTTAGGATGCGCGCACACACACACACACACACACACACACACACACACACACACACACACACACACACACCACCGTGTATGTCCATACATCAGTTATTTTCTATCATTGTGTTTTCTTAGGTGCACCCACAGAGAATTTTCATTACAGCACAAATGGTCACTTGATCTTCAGGAAGAATCGGTTAAGCTATGGTGGTCAAAGGTCAAGTTCAGTGTGATCTCACAGAGCATGTTTTTGACTGTAATGTGAGAATACATTCACTAATTACAAGATTTCACACCAATGTCTAATAAGATCAAGTAATGAAGTGATGACATTTGTATGAAAAAGGTCAACGTCACTGTGTCGTCATAATGTTCCACAAGAGCTCTCGTCAGGCCATAATTCAACATCATAACTGACACAGAACGGGAGGCTGTGACGAGATCTCACGTTTCATGAGATTTTGAATTGGTGACACTAATCCTTGGTCCCCACATATTAAATCCTTTGAATTTGAGAGTTGTCATTACACGTATATCTAGTCTAAACTGCAGCCCTACATGCTGGCTGTGATTCTAGTTTAATTTGTTGTTGTTCTCTCTCTGTCCGTTGTCTTCTACCCCTCATTCGGTCAGCTCCTACCTCTGTCACCTCTTTTCTTCCCGCTCTTCTTTCAAACCTCTGTAGTGGATCTATGCTGCCCCCTGGTGTTTCAAAGTCATATTGCCAAGAGTTGATCAGCCTTTGTGGAGGCTAGGATATGTGTGTCTCTGAGAGAGAGATAGTTGACTGCCGATTTTTTTTAAATAACAGATCAATGAAAGTCACTTAAATCTGGGAAGGCATGCGGGTCTGGATTGACCACAAATGCACAACTAATAGCTTTGTTGTGGTGCTATAGCTGCAGATGTTTTACTCCACACATTTGTTTTTGTCGGTTCATTAACTTTATTGGCTGTTATTGACTTGAGCGTAAAAGCCAAAATGCATAAAATCAAATGATACTACACCGAAGTTATACAACAAATGCCTGTTTTCATTCATCTTTTGAGCCTTTGTGTCATAAAACGGATGAAAGTAATTGGCTGATTTGTTGTCCTGATATCTGATCTCAGTATATAAATTAATCTCAGTATATAATTGCAGTTGTAACATATCATTATGTCATTATTATCTGCCCCTGCTTATCCAGAATGTGGTTGCAGCTGCAGCACACTAAGCAAAATAGCAGGCTGGACTGATCCTTGGCCACTTGCACCGGGCTAGAACAGATATACAGTCCCTCTAGCATAAAAAGCCTCTCTAGTGAGGTTAGATGTGCAAATGTATTCAGCTGACTTCTTTTAATGCCAAGGAGCAGCATTACTGCTCTCACTCTGTTCCCAATCATCACTCCATAGCCCATGTGAGGAAAACTAATTTTGACTTTCTCTGATCTCATTTCTTTTTCACTGCCCAGACCTCACAGGTAATGATGGGATGGTAGATGGGCTCATAAATTATGAGATTTGCTTTACCTCTCAGCTCTCTCTGTCCCACCTAAGGTACTAGAACTGCTTCACTTGAGGTAGAAACTCTCTCCCAGACTGCAGGGTTGTTTGCCAGCAGAGGACTTCAGTTATAGAGTTGTTTATGCTCATTCCAGCTGTTTCATAATGGGCTACAGAAGGCTATACAGCATGCTGGAGCTCACAGCCAGCAGAACCACACTGACTGCAGCACATCTGCAGAAAACTCTCACATCTTTATTTATGTTTATATTTGCAGTGTGTATGATATAATAGCCACACTAGAGCTCAAGATAGTGTTTGTGTGTGATTGTTGTTTTGTAGGTGAAGAGTGTGTTCAACATGACAGCCAAAGAAGGCAGAAAGAGGTCCATCAGCTGTTTGGTCGCAGTGGGAAATGGCAACGGAGCCGCAGGTTTGAATCTCTAAAAAATAAATAAATAAATAAATAAACTCTGGAAGCAACTTAAGATGATAAATGCAGTCTATTAAACGTTCTGTCCCTGATAATCACGTTTATTAAAAATGCTAGGTATTATAGTGTGAGGAAGAGAGATAAGAAACATAATTTAACATGTTTTGAATTCTGTAGACATGAGACCGAGCCAAAATTGATTTTGACAGTTATTTTAATTGAGCCTTTCTAAAATGCCTCAGCCTCTGTCGATATGGGGAAGTGCAGGAAATGGGTTTGACACTTTTCATCCTCAAGCAGCAGCAAAAAAAGGAAAAACTGCTGATGAAACTCTGCATAGTTTCCTGAAGCTCGCCTGCACTTAACCTCTTATTATAGAGTGTGTCACTGCTGCTTTTCAAAAACTTCATCATGTTATTGCTCATTAGCATAAATACTCACAGTCATTAGTTTAATGACACTGGAAAAACATCACAAGCTGTGATTTCTGCAAGAGAATCTGGTTTAATTTTTAATGAATCCTACTATGATGAATTTTACATTTTCTGTTACACTGAGCTTCACAAGCGTCAGTGACTACTCAACACTCTGCACTCAGAGGTGTTTTAAGACCATTGTTCTTTCCTCCTTCCAGGCTTTGCTTTGGGGAAAGCAGCAGACAGGAACACGGCTCTGAGGAAGGTAAGACCACAAACTGTATATCAGTGTAGCTTCAGATGCCGTTTATAGTTTTGTGACAGCTTAAGGTCACATATCCAGCAAATGTTTTGTTAAATAACTGTCAACTGAGGTTTTCGACTGGTCTTGGCTAAAAAATATCTCCTAAATGAAAGATTTTGGAGATGTTACCATGTCATCTGCTGGACATCCATAATAGACTTTGTACCAAAAAGTTTTGAAAAGGGTAAGCGACACATAACAAGATTCAAATTTATGATTGACCTCGCACTCTGAAGCCTATTTCACTGAATAAGCATATACAACTGACATCAGGAGGTGATGGTTGTGTCAGTCCAGACAAGTGGCAAACACTCAATGTGACAGAATCCACATCAGCATATGCAGAAATCTGATGTTATCATTTTAAAGTGAGGATCCAGTCTGCGTGTGTGAAGTGGACCTGTGCACGTAGCTATCTGATATCCCCGTGCTGGTGTCGTTCCTGCATCATCATAATCATGTTGGTCCAGCATCAACTGCAGCTGACCAATGGAAAACATGACTTTATGCAATTATTCAGTTATTTTCTTCATGAATGTCTGCAAGATAACAAATATATTATCAACTTAGGTTTGCTGGTGATAGTTTTTTGCTATAGCATTAGCTCAGGCAACATGATAGGTACACTGCAAGGTTGATACTGGAACCAGCATTGGTATGATGATGTAGAAACAAGATCAACACGGGGATATCAGATCTGATTACAATTGATTTCTTCATTCATCTGATCATAATTCTCACTTTGTAACAGACTGCCTGACCAGACCACTGTGCTTCCCAGGAATCATATCTAATCATCTAGCATGCAAGTTTTTAACTTTTGACTAGGGAAATAACATTGATATTTCAGCAGTGTTTGCTGGGTAACTGCTGTTGAAACCTGCAACATAAACAGGTTTTCAAATCAAATCAAGCTTGTTTATATAGCACATTTAAACTCACTTTATTATGATTATACATTAGATGATTAAGTGAGCTAAATGGCATCTAAAGAGACAAGACTCAAGACTTCCTTTCATGCGTTTCATTATGTTTATAATAAGGACTGTACTACACGGCGTTTTTCTACTAATAATATTAATATATTTTCCTATATTAATGCCCTTGTAACTGCTGGATTCAATCTGTGTGTCTTTTATCATGTAACTCTTATTTGCAGGCCAAGAACAGAGCCATCCACTACTTGTACTATATAGAACGATACAATGACCACACCAGTAAGTGACTTTGAATCTTCGTTTGTTCTTTCGTTCTTCCTCTCTTCCTTCATAAAACTTCGGTCTGTTTATTCACATTTTAAATTTCCATCTGTTATTATATGCTTATGTTAGCTTATTATTGCTTGCCTGTCAGCCTTTGTCTCTGTAAACAGAATCTGATGAACACGATACAGAACAATCAAAATTTCATGCTTCATTCTACTTTGAAAAGGCTATCTGATTATAGCCTTAGTTGAGGCATATTGCTGCATAAATTAATTTGCATATTAACGAGGAAACTCATTTCCTGAAAATTGCTTTTACTCCTTAATGCCACGTATGCAGTATGCAAAGACAAGCATGATGGTGTGTAAAAGTTTAACTTAGTGTAAGTTCTTATGTAAGTATTAGAGGAGCATGGGTAAAGGGTTTAACTGAAGAAGACATGAGTACCATGAAATTTAGAATTACAGCTCCCTCTTCTCCCACTCTGCATCACTTTCATTCAACAACTTTATCTCCATGTACTCCTCTGATTCAATACTGTACCCTCCCATTACCTGCTGGTACTCATATAAAGGATATGATCTATAATATTCATTTGTAAAGAAAGGTTTGGGAGTTAAAATGCACCGCTTCTACGTTCTTATTGTAAAACTCAATTTGGCTTCTTTGGCTGCTGCTGGAGAGCAGAGCCAGAAAGATTAATGAGCATGAGTCATCGGCCTCCACTGGCCCACCGGAGGAGAAAGTTAGCTTCCAGCTCTGGCCTAACACCAGAAGAACGGCATGTGTGTCACTGTCAGTGTCTTTGTGTGCGTGTATATCTGTGGTTCTGTATTTCGAACCAGCTTGAATTGGAAACTGAGAAAATGTTTTTAGGCTCATGGAAAGATGATGCTAGCACATGCCAGCTCTCCCTATGTGTCCATCTGCAACCTGACAGTGTGACTCATTTGTTTACTTTCTTGTTTTGAATGTTATAATTGTATCAAAGCTCCAATTATGCCTGGATAATTTTAATTTTCTGTCACCTTTGTTGCTCCATCGCTCAAGTCTTATTTGCTGCAAGGTTTTAACCAATCTGTTTGTCTGATACTCAGTGAGCTGCACTGATCTTACAGTTGCTACTGTTTGAATTTGAATTACTTTAAATGCAGTAGCGAGTTTGGTTGTGTTTGATTTAGGTACGTTTTCACCTTTAACCTTTTCACCTGTAAGAGAACAAAACATCCTGGGCTGATATTAGCAGTCAATTCCCACACTCATTTTAACTGGTTTGAACCAGGTTAGAGTTTTATTTCAGTGTTTCAGTTACTTAAGTTTAGAAAAGGGAGTTAAGAAGATTTCTTTCTGCTCTGACTTTGTCACTTTGACAGAAAAAAGCAGGACCTTCAGCTGCTACAAATCAGCTCTCTCTACATGTGATCTGATAATTCCCCTCATCTACAATGTCCCATGAAGTGTGTAAAAGCGCTTTAACGCAAGAACAAGATTTTAACCTGAAGCTATGATATCGGCTTCATTCAGCAGCACACAGTTCCCTCTCAGGGACTGTGTGTCGCTGAATAACTAATTAGCCACAGCTGCTGCAGTGAGCAGGCGATACTGGCATGTGTAAGGACATCTGGTGGGCAGGTAGAGAAACAGGAGACCTGAGGGAGAGCAGGGGAAAAGATGCATAACATAACACAGGTGCTTTCATTCAGAAATGGCACAAAGCTTGTAAAAAGATAAATAAACTCGAATTTCTGGCATCATTTTTGTCTGATTATTGTGTTTCAGTACAGCAGCTTGTTTTCTCTCTGCTCTGCAGCCAGTTAGTTTAATTAAGCTTGTTTTTCTCTTCCAATAGTTTACCATGACATTGATTCCAAGTTTAAGAGGACGACACTCCGCATGAAAAAACAAAACAAAGGTATATTTCTGTTTCCAAATGTCTTCTTTCATTGCACAATTTGCTAAAGTCTAAAAGAAAAAACTTTACATTTTCCACCAGCCTTGCTAGTACAGCTGAGCTTTCCGCAGAAAGATACCTGTTTGCACATTCAGCAGCAGTTGAGATATCCGTGGTGTCCTGAATATTTCTCTGTGTCTGCAGGTCACGGTCTGCACTGCCACAGGGCGGTCATCACTCTTTGCAAGCTGATCGGCATAAAAGACATGTATTGCAAAGTAGAGGGATCAGTCAATCTCCTGAACATCACCCGGGCCCTCTTCACCGGATTAGCCAGTCAGGTAAGAAAAGTTTGGGGACGTTTTCACAAATTGGTTTTATGGTTTTGGAAAAGCATACAAGTTTTTAGCAGGAACATAAACCTTTGTGAAAGCATAAGAGCTAAGATTCTTATTAACTTTCTTAATTTTATAAAGATCATTTTTGGCACTTTGGCTGTTACTCCATTGTAACAATAGAGAGAAAGAGAGAGCAAACATGGGGAAAGAGAGCAGTGGCTGCAGCAGGCTTGCAGTAAAGGTCTCTGATGGAACTGGACACTCACTGCTGATGTCATTTGCACCATATCAGGTGGCCTTCTGAATGCTGAAAACACAATAGTGACATATTATCACCTTGTAAGTACAGCTAACCTCCCAGTAAATGGATGCCTGTTTAGACAGGGGTTGTATTTGCGTCCACCTGAGTAATGTTACTGCAACATTCCCTCCACTTGTAGCTTTTTTTCAGCTTATCCCTGAGGGGAAATATCTGGCTCCTTAATAATTCTGGCCAACTAATCTTATTTTACTTTCAGTTACAATTTGGGGCCTCAGTGGTGATGAAAACAAGACATTTGAGATGAAGCAGTTATTGCATTTATTTTTCAAATAATTTTCTTGTGATGTCTTCTGTTATAAATCCAGCACATTTTCTAAATGGCTGTTTCACCCAAGCTCTCTCAGTGCAGCTGTAGGTACCATTATTTTGCCCTTCACAGTCTGAACCTAACTTCTCTTTCCTTTGCTATCTCCACATCACTGGTTTCATGTGGTCTTCAGTCAAAATATATTTAGATTTCAAGCAACTTTTTTTTTAACTTTATGAAAATAATGTTTAAAAAATTGTCTAAATATTGCTGAAAATACTCATTTGGATTTTATTTATCCGAGTCCCAAGTCACTAACTTTGTAGTTCCAAAAACGTAAAGTTTATGGAAAATGTTGATATTATAGAAGCTGCTAAGTTCATAGCACCCAGTAACAGTTTCCATTTAAAAATGTCTACCTTCTCTGTTTCTCCATAGGAAACCCACCAGACTCTGGCTGACAAGAAGCAACTCCATGTCGTAGAGTTTGAGTCGCAGCGTGGCCTTCTGCCCATGGTGGTGGCGAGTCCTAAAGACGGCGCACGACCCAACCCAGAGTCAGAGGATGAGATTCCCAACACCCGGCTGCACTGGGATGACGTACGAGCTGCACAGGGGTTGAAACGCTCGATCTGGGCAGGTGTCAAACGCACCATCTGGTAATGCGTGGGAAGGCTGATGCTTGGATAAGACCAAAGTGGACTGAAGGAAACCAATAGTGTCAAATGGATTATCTGACTTGTTTTTTTCTAGTAACAGTATGTGTGGAACTTGTTTGCTAGAATTTTGGTTTTTGTTAACGTCTCAACATGTGATGGATTCTGTTTGTAAGAGTTTCATCATTTTCTCAACTGAGGACTAAAGTTCAGTGCTTTTCAGTATAATACCAACTTCATTGTCCATATCAAACCTATGATACTGATGCAAAATAGTGACAATGTTACAGCAGAAGACATATTTTACATTCTGACTCTTCTTGAGAATTAATTTTGAACTGTTGCAAATTACAACATGTGCTAATAATAAAGTGTAAATCTATTAAAATCATTGGAGGGTTTTGTCCTTTTTTGCCTTGGATATATTTAGTAATGCGGGAAATTCCTGATTAGCTGAGGCTGATGGATACCTCTTACGTTTTACTGCAACTATGGAGCAAAGAAATTGAAAAGTGTTGAACAAAGGTTATATTTTTGTGTCACTTTTGATGTCCGTTGGGCAACAGTGCACAGTAATATATATTAATAATAAAAACTAATGATAATAGTAATAATATTGTAGATTTTTTGTCATATTTTGTGCATGTTCAACACAAAACCTACAATCTAAGTGCCACCCTGTAGTCATAGTAGCAACTTGTCATGAATAACAAAGCCACTCCCTAAAGCATACCTGTCTTTCTTTTTCTTTAAATGGAGTCAATGATTTGCAAAGTGAAAATGGTTATATTCTTGGAACTACAGATATAGGCAGTGATAAATAGGTGATATAAAATGAGCAGCAAAGTTTGAACTAGGGTTAGATTGAACAAAGTAATTCCAGAAATCCTGACTCATTGCAAACAGAGAAGTCACCTACTGCTGGCTGCCATTGTCTCAGTAGTCTGATTTTTACACAGTTGATGCCTAAATGCAAGTTTAATCTTTTACAAAGCTGAACATTTCACTAGCTGGGACCACATCCTCGGTAACGATGGGCAATGAGAGATGAGGAAGTGTGAACTGGTGCTGCGGTTTGGGGGAAGGCCTTGAAGGGGACTGGCGATGGCTCCCAGCCCGGGCAGATCCCCATGTACTAACGAGAATTGAATGAAGGAAAGGAAGAGAGGGTGGGGCATGAATATAGCCTGAGGCCAGAGTGGGTGTGAAATTCAGATGATATCTCCACTAGAAAGGTCTGTGCCTCAGCAATTTAAAGACCATCAAGTCAAGATGCTCCAGGTGAGGCTTGAACTCACAAACTCAGCATTGCTCTACAAAGTACTGTCTTATAAGTACTGTACACTGACCAATTGCGCCACTGGAGCTTTTGTGCTTGTGATATTAGTCAAGTCTAGATTCTGACGTATTTTTACAACTCAATGCTGAGTCACCCAGTGCTGGCTATTAGAAACAATTGACCGCTGGCTTCACTTTTTTGACCCAAAACCTCAGACGTTACTGAATGTAGCTTCCAGGTTACTAAGCCAATACATAAGCAGCAACCTTTTTTACATCAGTTTTAAGGGGTTTTTTTGTTTTGTTGGGGGGGGGGTTGCAACCAAGATGACAACAGTTCAAAGCAAAGCTCTCACCGAGTCTTTCAGTTGTTCTTATCAATACCTGGACCAAAAGAGAGCTCAGACTTCTATCAGAGCAGCTACCAAAGAACCATGTGCTCCAGGTGAGGCTTGAACTCACAACCTCGGCATTGCTCTACAAAGTACTGTCTTATAAGTACCGCGCGCTGACCGATTGCGCCACTGGAGCTTGTTCGCGAAGCTTGCTATTCATGTTATGACATTCTTACCAGAGGATTCAACGCTGGCTACTAGAGACAGTTACCAACAACAACAACAACAAATATGCCCATACATGAGCGCCCATCCTTGTAACATCAGTTTTTTTTTGTTTTGTTTTGTTTTTTCTTGCAACCAAGATGACAACAGCAAAAACCAAAGCTCTCACAGGTGTCCATCTTTTACACTGATAATGTCACTGGCTTCACTTAGTAATGAACATTGGAAAAGCCAATACAATTTGCCCTCCCTTGTCATAGACATCTTTTTACAACCAAGATTGCAAAAAATGAAACACTGCCTGATTCCACCACCGGAACTTGAGTGTGAGGTCTTTTAGTCAAGTTAAGACATTCTGACTTCTTTTTGCCACCAAATGAGTTGCCAGTGCTGATCTTTGGAGAGAGATATCAATCATGTCTTGATTTTTTAGGCCCTAAAACACAGACAGAATCTGACTGTTGACATAGCTTCTGTGTTGGAAAAGCTAATGCTGTAGCACATCCTGTTTTTCCTCAACTAAGATGACAACATCGACAACCAATGGGTGATGTCACAGTATCTTTTATACAGTTAATCTCTAAATGCTGGGTTAATGATTTGAAGAGTTGGACCTTGAAAGGTCTCACTCTCAAAGTAGAGTGAGCTCAGACATGCTCCAGTTAAATCTTGAACTCACTACCTCAGCATTGCTGTACAGTGTACTGCTTTATACTGTATTTTTCGAAATATAAGGCGCACTTAAAATCCTTTAATTTTCTCAAAAACCGACAGTGCGCCTTATATATGAATTCTGGTTGTGCTTACTGACCTCAAACCAATTTTATGTGGTACGCAGCACTCAAAAATCTGTCAAAAAATTATTTAGTACGACTTCGGTAAGCTACGGAGCCGCACTGCTTGATGGATTGCCAGAGCATTACGGCTACTGTAGTCAGGAGCCTCACAGACTCGGAGTAATCTGGGTCCAAAACTCCGTCTGCTTCAGGATGAACACTGCAGTATCACTGAGAGTTAAGAACTGTCTAAATTCTTTCATCTTTGTTAAAAATTATCAGCGTTGCTGCTTTACCAGGTGTAACAACCGGGTGTAACAATTAAGTACATCCAGACATCAATGAAAACAGAATTTATGAAATTTAACAGAGTTAGAAATAAGCAGGAAGTTAGCTCGCTAGTTTCCACCTAAACATGATATAGCATGTTCTGACTGAGAGATTTCTGAAAAAAATAAAACGTACATCTCTGCTATCACTTCCAACATACATTAAGACAGAAAACTAAACAGCAGTGACTTTTGTAGGGTTACTGAAGTTGGACTAGCTGGTATATAATGATGTGCTATGTCATTGCTAGTGACACAGCTTTGTTAACATAACATAAACAGTGAAGCTGGAGGATGAATGCTAATTTTTTTCCACTCCATAATAGTTAACGTGAGGATTCCCGATGGTTAGGGACAAATGCAATCGCATGGCAGGATGCTGTAAACGGATCAAACTTCAGTCAGGAGAACAACTGAGATAATCTATCCACAATATGAGGTTAGTAATTAATATACTGCAACAACATGGAACAACATGGCTTATAATCCAGTTGCACCTTATGGTCCGAAAAATATGGTAAGCCATGTGCACTGAGCCTGTAGATCAAGATAAGCCAACCTGATCAACACTAGACTGATTAAGGGTGCTGGTACAATTACTATGCCTTACTACACACTGCAGACCATTGATGCCCCACCTGGAGGAGTTGCACACTTATGTTAAGGTAATACATTCTTTCATTTAGATGACTGAAATGGACCTTTTTTAAATGTTGGGTGTATTGGTGCCTTTTGGTTTATTATACAGCAAATATCTGTTAAATAATTTCGCTTATTACTGTTGCATGTCATAAAAACATCCACAAAAGTCTGTCTCTGATTTCAATTTGAAAAATTCAGAACTTAGAGATGTTTACATTTGCTCATTAAAATCCAATTAGAGAAGCAGTTAATACTAATGAGGTTCACATGTTAAATCACAGCTGCTCTGTGGCTCTGAGTCTATTAACAACCAAAGGGGGAAAAAGACAAGGCATGCATAATAAGTTATAAAAATGTTTTTTACTAAAACCAGTGTGTCTGGAGTAAAGACTTTTTTTAATGGGGTCAATGATTTGCAAACTGAAAAGGTTATATTCTTGGAACTACAGATATAGGTACTGATAACTAGGTGATATAAACTGAGCTGCAAAGCTTGAACTAGAGTTAGATTGAACAAAATAATTCCAGAAATCCTGACTCATTTTGCAAACAGAGAAGTCGCCTACAGCTGGCTGGGAGATAATTTATCATTGGTTTCACTTTTTACACCTTCAGGCACAAACAGTCATGGATGTAGCTGTCAAGGCAGGAAAGCCAGTGCAGTAATGCTAATCCTGGTAACATTAGGTCTTTTACAACCAAGATGAAAAAAACAGAAAGAAGTACTTTCTCAGTAGTCCATCTTTTACACTAGTGATGCCTGAATGCAAGTTTCATCTTTTATAAAGCTGGACCATAAATGGTCTGTGCCTCAGCAATTCAAAGACATTCATATTATTGTGTTTTACATCTGATTGCCTCAAGGCCTTATGACATCCTCCACACTATGCACTTGAACATACAAAACTGATGAAGACCTCTTTCATTAACTTTTGAGTGTTTTAATCAACTTCGTTACCAGTGTTGGGTGTAATGCGTTACTAAGTAACGCGTTACTGTAATTAAATTACTTTTTCACTGAAAAAGTAGAGTAACTAATTACTGTTCATTTTTAGGTATTTTAATTAGAGTTACTTACAATGTACTTGCGTTACATTGTCAAATAATTAAACTTGCTGAATATCATTATTTAATTTCAATAATTTATCTTCTAAACGTAGAAGTAAACTCTGCCGCTTTAACATCGCTGTAGTGCAGGTGCACATCATTTCACGCCAGTTTGCTGCATAGTCGTATTCTAAAGCGGAAGATGTCGGACTCGGCTGAAGCGTGTGGCTGTTTTATGAAGTGGACATATTCCCGTCTCTTCACTTTTCTGAAACAAGCAGACAAGAATATTACAGTAATATGTAAGCTATGTCCTGGGGAGAAAAAACTATCGGCTGCTGTTAATAGCACGAGTAATCTACTGAAGCGCCTGACGCGAGAGCATAGACGAACACTTCTGAGTGATCCTTGTTCATCATCCATGGATAACACCGCGGCAACTCCTGCTAAGCAGACAAAACTTGATTTTACTTCAGCAGCACAGAAAGCGTCTGAAAGTGAGCTTAAAAAATGATTGCAGGCTACATTGTGGAAGACATGCTACCGCTGCGTACTGTAGAGTCTCCATCTTTAAAAAAAAATTATTTATTATTTAAAGAGTTTAATTTCTATTGTTTGTCCACTCAAGGTTTATAGGGATTTTAAGAAGTATTTAGTTAAATTACTTATTTAGTAATTAAGTTACTTTTCTGACACAGTAATTAGTAATTAATTACTTTTTTAAAGTAACTTACCCAACACTGTTCGTTACAATCCCCCCCCACATCCCCTTTGGCCTCTGGCTTTAAGTTATAAAGTTGTTTTGTGGCCTAATAATTATCCTTATTGCTGTTTTAGAGAGGAGCGGTGCTTCAAAGGATAGTTGCAGATTTCTGTCAGAATCTGCAGATTATACAGTACAAATAAAATGTTCACGTTTCTCCAACGTTGTCTTCCCAACAGTTTCACTAACATCTACACTGGATGGCCAGGAAGCGTTCACGATGTCTTCTCCGGCGCTTCTCCGGCGCTGATAATTGGCATCTGTCTTGTGTCAGTGACATAAAAGACGGATTTAATGCGACATGACCATTCAAACAGCAGCCGCTTTCTAAAACATCAGCTATGTATCGAATTCAGTACCACATAAGAAAGTGACCTAGATCGGATTTGAAAATATCGGATTTGTGCTGTTCAAACAAGCAACCAAGATGAAAACAGTTCAAAGTAAAGCTCCTACTGAGTCTTTCTTTAACACTGGTGATGCCTGTTGTTCTTATCAATACCTGGACCTAAGACTTCCATCCGAGGAGCTACCAAAGAACACATTTGCTCCAGGTGAGGCTTGAACTCACAACCTCGGCATTGCTCTACAAAGTACTGTCTTATAAGTACCGCGCGCTGACCGATTGCGCCACTGGAGCTTGTGTGTTTGGTGTGCTAGTTATGTCAAGACAGTCTTACCAGAGGATTCAACACTGGCTATTAGAGACAGTTACCAACAACAACAACAACCAAAATGCCCATACATGAGCGCCCATCCTTGTAACATCAGGGTTTTTTTGTCTAGTTTTTTTTTCTTGCAACCAAGATGACAACAGCAAAAACCAAAGCTCTCACAGGTGTCCATCTTTTAACACTGATAATGTCACTGGCTTCACTTTTTAAACCCTAAACCAAAAAATAAAAAATAAATAAACATTGGAAAAGCCAATACAATTTGCCCTCCCTTGTCATATACGTGTTTTACAACCAAGATTGGAAAAAATGAAAGCAGTGCCGTCTCAGTATTCCTTCTTTAACAGTGGTGATGCCTAAATGCAAGTTTAATCTTTTATATAACTCAGCCTTGAAAGGTCTCTGCCCTGGTGTTTCAAGATGAACTGAGGACATCTGCTCCAGATGAGACTTAAACTCACAACCTCAACATTGATCTGCAGTGTACTGTCTCAGAAATACAACACATTGCCTTATTCTACCACCGGAGGTGGGGGTGCACACATCCACAGGGTTTATACTGGCAATGCCGAAAAAGTTGTTCTTATCAATACCTGGACCGAAAACAGTCTCAGAGAAAGCAACCCTCAAGAGAACAGGTGACGTGCCGCAGTTGAATTGTTTGTTTTGAATTCTCAACTTCAGCATTGCTCTACAATCTACTGTCTTATAAGTACTGCGTGCTGACTACCCACATAGCAAGCAGGTCTGGCCCGGATCTGGTATCAAGCCGGCACTGCTGGCTGACTTCTGGCATGATAAGACGTATATCATCCAGATATGGGCCAGGCCTTGCATAGATGGCACTGTCTATGTGATGGCATGCCATATCTGGCCCGATTGTGGTTTGGTGTATGTGGCCCAGGCCCATAGAAAACAGGTCTTCCCCGGATCCGGCATCGAGCTGGCACTTCTGACTGGCTGGTGTCATGGCAGGGTGTATGTCAACCAGATGTGGGCCAGGTCTGGCTATGATGGCGCTATTTATGTTCCTATTTTCCTATTTGAGTTAGAAGACCCAAATGCCATGTTGCAATACTATATTGCTATGGTAGCCAACATTTCAAATGCAGGTTTGACAGATTTGTGGGTGTACTCTTTATCCAAAACCTAGTAACAGTTTACTCATTGTTACCAGTGTGTGACTGTCGCTCAGGAGTTAGAGCAGGTCACCTACTGATTGAAAGGTTAGTGGTTCGATCCCTGGCTTCTCCAGTCTGCATGTCAAGAGTGTGAATGTGATGCACTCAGTTTAGAGAAAGTGTGTGTGAATGTGGCATGTTGTGTAGAGCACTTTGAGTAATCCGGGAGACTAGAAAAGTGCTATTTAAGAGTCAGTCCATTCACTGTCTGAATAGAGTTTTGTCATGTTGGTTTTGCAGTTTTGCATGTTCTGGCACATGTTGTTATTACATGGCTTGATTAAGGTACACATTAGGCTGACATCTGGGACCAGAGCTGAAACTGTTCTGGGCCAGGACAGGGCCAGCAGTGTGTCTACAACTGGCCCGTGGCTGCACACAACTTACACATGGCCCACATACCGCAAAGAATGAGGGCCCTTTGGTGGCCCAGATCAGGTTTGCCAGAAGTAGTCCACATATGGGCCAGCACAGGACCACCAGTGTGTCTGCAACTGGCCTTGTGCTGGCCCATGTGTGGGCCACATCTGGCAAACCAGATCTGGGCCATGTGTAAGCACATTGTGTGGGCCAGATCCGGGCCATACCAATTTTGCTATGTGGGTAATTGCACCATTGGAACTTGTGTGCAACACATGCTCGTCAAGACGTCCTTACCTCCGGATTCAATGACGATACATTCATGATGCCTGAATGCAAATTTAAACTTCTGTATAACTCAGTTGTTATTTTATGTGAAGACAAGTAGTTGTTTGATATTTCATTCTTGTGATCCCCCATGACTAGAGTATTTTAAACACAGTGAAATCTCTTATTCTTCTTTTAATTTTAATGTGCATGGTTTTGCAATAAAAGGAAAGCTAGTATTCGAAACATCAAATTATGTTTGATGTTGGTACTGAACATCAGCTCTGAAGAAGAATGAGGATAACAGCAATTAAACCAAACTCCAATGAGTGCAAATGCCTCTCACAAGTAACTCAAAGATTCTTTTGATGTTTTATAGAGAAAATGGAGCACATAACGAAAGAATACAGACGAGTATAGTTCATTTTCTTATTTTAATAATCTTCAGAATACAAAACTATAAAAATTTAATTCAGCAACATTAACTCTGTTCGTCACCTCCTCTTATTTTGTCTTCTACTCTTTGCTTTTTATTTTTTTTTAATTACATGCATATATTTGATTTCTTTAATAAATCCAGTTATATTATTAATATTTCAACACAGATAATACAAAGGGAGAAACATAAAATATAAGAATGCATTTAATGTATTTAATGCAACTAGCTTTGTATGTTTGTGATGAATTTCATTCTACAATAACAGCATTGACACCATATTCTCTAAACTGTTGAAAAAAATGACCCATTCTTTTTGTGAAGATATAATCACTGGCTTGACAACATTATTCTGAGGTTTGAGGTTAAAAGAATATGACTTTTGTCTAGTTGATCACTTACTCTTTGAATTTTAAATTGTGTTTATAGAATATAAGTTTTAATTTGTTTATGTTTTTCCTCTGCTTTAAAATCTATAGCTCTCCTTTACAAAGTCGTAACTAATTTCACAATATACTGTATTAATGCAAAAAAAAGAGGAAGGGATACAGTTTTTCACTGTGACCTCAGGTATGTGCTGTGTGAGTTTTTGTATGTCAAAGTATTTGGTATTTTGATAATGTTGCAAAGCAAGAAAGTCATGCTCTCACATACAGTCAAGACCAATTCTGACCAATCTAATGTGACATAAATGCATTATCCAACAGACAAAGACACACATAGACAGTCAGGGACATAGATGTGCACAGCAGATGGAGTGTACTACTTTCTTGCAGGTCTGCTATTCACTCTTCAGAAATATTTCCATCGGATGGCTGACAGAATGGCATGGATGAAGTACAGGAGTGTGGCCACGAAGGCGAACACCTGAAGCACAAACAAACACAACCAAAGAACATACTTAAAGCCAAGTCTATCCTTTGCACTATTATTGGTGTTTCAGTTTGCTTTTTAATCCAATTCTGGGAAATCCATATTTGCTTTATTGCCAAGAATTACATGGAATAGGTATAAACGCCAGTTAGCTTAGCTTAGCATAATAAGTGAAAGGAAATTCACATGAAGTTTCCACCTCTTTAAGCTAATAATCAATGTGTGTTTGCAAGTACCCTTGGCTCCATCCATACTAACTAGGTCAATGATTAATGTTGTTCTGCATGTCCTGTTTGAAGTGAGCAGGCTCATGGGATTTGGGTCATGTTGAATTAAAAAAAAAAAAATTTTAATCTACTTCTACCTGCTGTAGTTTGGTTCTTTTTAGATAATATACTGTTTATAGTGGGGGTGGGCAACCCCAGGCCTCGAGGGCTGGTGTCCTGCAGGTTTTAGATGTGTTCTTGATCCAACACAGCTGATTCAAATGGCTAAATGACCTCCTCAACATGTCTTGAAGTTCTTCGGAGGCCTGGTAACGAACTAATGTGTGTTGACCCAGGGTGATATCTAAACCCCGCAGGACACCGGCCCTCGAGGCCTGGAGTTGCCCACCCCTGGTTTATAGTTTATTGTGCAATTTCTGATCACTTTATCTCAACATTATTATACTGTTCAAAAGAATTAAAGGAACATTTTTAAAACAAATCAGATTTCAATGGGGAAAAAAATCATTCTGGATATCTGTATTGATATGACCTAGGTTATGTGTTAGAAATGAAAATTATTCTCAACCCAAAGATGGCTGAATTCAAAAATTAATGTAGCAGCCTAGTCCACTTTACTGAAATTTCATTGCAACAACTCAAAATGGAACTCAGTATTTTGTGTGGCCCCCTCGTGCAGACGCATGTGCTCAAGATCAGCCTTTTTTCATCTGTGACAAGCACAGGGCACCAGTGGCGGACCTGCCAATTCTAGTGTTCTATGGCAATTTGCACTCGGCTCCACGGTGCTGGGGGGACACGGTGTTGTAAAGTCTGTTTCTGATTATTTGGTAAGAGATATTCACACCAGTGACATGTTGGAGGTTGTTTTTTAGGGCTCTGGTCATGCTCGTTCCTCCATGCACAAAGGAGCACAAATGCCAGTCCTGCTGATGGGCTGGGGGCCTTCTACAGCCCTGTCCAGCTCTTCCAGGATAATTGCCTGTCTCCTGGAATTTCCTCCATGCTCTTTGACTGTGTCTCCCAGACTTTGCTGGAAGACAGTAAACCTCTGACTATGGCATATATTGATATGCCATGCTGGAGGAATTGTTCTACTTTGCAAATTTGGTAGGGTCCAGGTATATTTCCTGAGTATTCAAAAGAAGTCAAAATAGTTTTAAATAAGTTGGTTAATTAAATATACTGTATTAAATAAAAATAAATTTTATTTTGGACAGCTCATATTGTACTTACCACAGCAGAAATGTAAGTCCGGTAGAATTTAAGGTCAATGTCTTTCATCAAGACGGTGATGTAAGCCAAATCCACCCCTGCACTTAAAAAAAAGAGCGCTGCCAGGCCATGGTAAGCAAAATCCTTCAGAAACAGAGATTAAAAAAATATTACAACATGGTCATAACCCATTAATTTTTGTAAATTTTATTCCCTGTCTGATTATTGCGTCTCTCTTACAGCAGCAGCCCAGTGAGAACTGTTTTTATGACCTCCCGCAGCGAAGATGATCATCCAGAGGAAGGTCATGACAAAGCAGAAAACAGAGACGAACATCACCCACCCCAGAGGGTTCGGTGGGGCCACATGTGTCGATGCAACAAGAATCCAAACCAAACCACCAAATACCTGCAGAGGTGAAGAAGAGAGAGCGTGAATGGAGATGGCACATTGAATTCTAGGATTTATGAGAACTAATGGGACTCCATCACATTCTTTTTCTGGTGAAGAGTTGGACATATTCAGTGAACAGGAATCTACAACCAGCACATTTAACCTTAGTTTACCTAAGCTTAGCTCAGCTGGGCTTAGGTAAGCAAGAAGACTAGAAACAGTAGCAGTGGTAGCAAAATGTGAGCTTTCTAAAAAAGATAAAATATGTAAAAAAAAAAAATACACATTTAAGATTAACTTGAATTGAATTAATAACAACTAAATTGATTAGTTTGCTAATTTATTAAACATTACGTGGTAAATTATAAGAAGGCTCTGTAAAAGCCATTTCAATTTTATTAAACTAAAAATAACCACAAATATGACCTAACTGCATAATGCAAAACACATAAAATACGTTAATCTTGCATAAAAAGCAATCAGTAATTAAAGTCTTTAAAACAGGTGGTCGTGTGGGATTTAAAATATAACACTGTTACTCTAAAAGAGCTTTATCCTGTGCTTACTGTGCAATATGGATTGTTCTGTACAAGTTGTCCTATTAGCCAAACTTGCCATAAAAAGAGAAATTACATCCATCATTTAAGGATTTCTGTAAATTATCTGAGTATGAAGAAGGGCCACAGTGCTCAATAGCTTCAGTGATGTAATTTATTAACTCACAATGTTGGCATTGCTCTGCAGTGTACTGACTTTTAAGTACCACACGCTGACCGATTGTGCCACTGGAGCTTGACTGATGTGGAATTTATAACCAAGCTAACTCATAACTTGCAGTTATTTCAGATTGCAATCTAAAATCTTAAAAGAACATGTTTCCATGTGTTCATTAAAACCCACAAAAGCCACAACTGGGACATCACAGAACAATGACGTCAACAACTGAAATTCAGGGGAAATCTAAAAATTGCTGCTTTTTCCAGTGTGATTTTTTAATTTAATAAACAGATGTAGCTAGCAGATGGTGGAAGCTGGAATGGATATACTTTCTGATATTACAACATCATATATAAAGCAATCACCAAATTAGCTTCAACTTTAGTGTACTTCAGAGCAATGCTAAGGTTAGGAGTTCACGCCTTACTGGGAAAATGTTTGTTCCTCTATTCAGACAAAACACCTCAAAAGAAATCTCCCACATGTGGGACTAATAAAGGTTATCTTATCTTATCTTATCTTATTATGCAAATGTACTGTTTATAAGATTGGGGAAACCTGCAGTCAGCTGAGACTGAAGAAGTCACTTGGATGAGTGACAAAACGTTTCTCCCACAAAACGCTACGTCCAGATGAACAGAATCAACTTTTGGAGATTTACTTACCTGGATGATTGAAGATGCATCAAGAACTCAAAAGAAACGTTTTTTCATACAGGGATCAATTTTTCAATTTTGGGCTTATCTAAGACTAGTGGAAAAAAATATCTGAAATACACACTTAAGCCCTGCGACAGACTGGCGACCTGTCCAGGGTGTACCCCGCCTCTCGCCCTATGACAGCTGGGATAGGCTCCAGCGCCCCCCGCGACCCTGGAAAGGATAAGCGGAAGCGAATGGATGGATGGATACACACTTAAGGGTTTATTTTACCACACTTAATAAACATTGATGTAATGTTGATTTTCAACAGCCCATTCAAACACTAATCTCTGTCTCTACTGTTTCTGTACAATGTGTTCACCTTATCAGTCAAGCTTGCCATCGTTAGCTAAGCTTAACGTTCATATATGATCATTTTTATTTACCGGTAGTCTAAACTTAATTAAAGTTCCTTCATAAGTCAAGAGCTCTCTTTTACATTCTAATATCATAACCAGGAAATAAAAATAGGCAACAGTGCATGAATATAAATATCAAAAATATTCATTTGACTCATCGAATATAAAATAGTGGCGTTCAAAGTTTGTCAAAGTACTTTCAACGAAAAGCAAATCAGCTGCAAAGGAAGTCATACCTTTATGTTGATTAAACAAATATTTCTGTTTACATGTGTGGGTGGAGGAGTTTCAGCTTACCCAAGCATTAACCCTGTTTTTTTCTAATCTCTAATCTCTCTGGAATTTTTTTGAGTTTTTTGTAGCGTTTTTCTCCATCAAGTGTACATTTAACTAAGTTAAAAAAATGTTGGTAAAGGCGCTGTCACTGTATTTTGAATACCATCAGCCCGTTCTGAATCATACATCACAAAGCCTAAAAACAGTGCCAACAGCAGTACACTCTCTACATTCAATACAGAGTCCAATGAACAATGTGTTTTTAGTCTTTTTCATTGAAAAAGATGTGAAAAAGAGCCAAACATGCAACATATTGCAAGTGTAGTAAATCAACAAGTGTCATGAAACACAAGGACATTTCGCTGACAGCTTAAAAAAGGGAGGCGAATATTATGAGTGTAGTCTCTCTGTTTATTGTGCCAGCAGGTCACAATAAACAGAGGTATCCATAAATGTATGGACATGTTCAGCAACAAAATTAGAAAATTGTGGTATTTTAACTATTTTGAATTGGTACTACATGTGCTAAGAAACTATCACGAGACTTTTACACCACCAGGAACCTGAACTGTTAAAATAATGCAAAATGTATCCATGTTTTCACACTGTTTCGGCCAGATTCAAAGCTTACAATAAATTCAAGGCTCCTTGGGACGCACAGTGCTTTTGCCATCTTCTATTGTCCAATTTTGGTGAGCCTAGCCTGGGTTGACACCGAGTGTGGTACTCTGGTGCTTGTCACCCGTACTTTACTTCGATGTTAGGCATTTAGAGATGGCTGAACAAATGGTTATTTTACTTACTGTTCCTTCAGCATGAAAGAGTTCTCTGGCATTTATGTTTTTCTGGCCATTCTCTATAAACCCTACACATGGTTTGGTGGGAAAATAGCAGCAGATTAGCAACTTTTAAAATACTCAGAGGAGCCTATCTGGTGCCAACAACCATTCCGCTTTCAAAGTCACTTAAATCGCCTTTCTTCCCCATACTGATACTTTATTTAAATTTCAGCGGGTCATCTTGACCATATCTGCGTGCTTAAATCCATTACATTCCAGCCACAAAACTGGCTAATTAGTTCGTTAATTGTTAAATGAACTGTACACTTTGGAACAGGTAAAATAACTTGTTAATACAGCAAGTTTTTCCAGTGCAGTTTAGTCACCGGTGGACTGAAACCGCTCATAAAGGGCTTCTTACTGCATTCACATTTTGTGGCAACGTTAGAAACTCGTCAGTCTTCAAGATATTAAAATGTTTGTGTGTTTTTTTAACTGTTCTCATACATTATGAGAGCATGACTGGCTGAGCGGAGCCAAAATAAACAAACTAAAACTTTAGCGAGGGTATTGGTTGTGAGAATAAAACATCTTTATCTGTGCAGTTTCGTTTTTTTCAGTTGTTATACGAGTGTCCTTTGTAATCAGTCAGGGTGAAGAAGAGTCGGCCGCATTCTTTCTTATTAACAGAGACACAATATAAGTGAAATGTGAGATGTGAAGAGAGATGATGCTCCTCCCACATGAAGAATTTTCTCCACTGACTCTCTATCGCCAAAGTGTGCATTTTTATCCTAAAGAAATATGGCTACTATATGGAGATATAGGCCCACTGAGATATAGGACCACTAAATTATCAGAAATACCAGCAGCTAATTTAAGTCCTAAAATCAGAATTTGTATTTTGGTGAAAAGCAGTTTGAGTTTTGTTCATTCTTAAACTCACACCCAATACATAGTACTGTTACCAATTGTCGTTTTTCCTGTAAAAATAGTTTAGGCATCAATTTTAGGCTTATTTAATATGAACTGGTTGCCATGGCACACCTTAATGAAATATTAGTCGTACTTTAAATACTTTAAAATGAGAACTATAATATTATAACTGCATCCTGAAGAGAATACTTAATGACCTGAAGATCATAGTCATTGTTGTCTGTCATTGCCCACTTACCAGTTCAGGTATGTAAAATATATCCGGCGCTGTGGTGCATATTCCCAGTCCACTGGGCAGGCTCCCCATAGGCTGAGCAGTTGTTGCAGCCATCTCTGCCTCTTCCTTCTCCCAGTGCTGATTTAACAGTGAGCACCTTGCTCTTTCCTCTGGACTAACGGTGCGGCGGAATGACCCTTTTAAGAAAGTCAGGTGAGCAGTCAAACCCGTTCTGCTATTGTGGGGGAGAGATCCCTTCCCACAACAGCAAACCAGACACACCCTTCACCTTACAGCACTGAACGCTGCCTGGAATTTAATGTGAACTGGTGACTTGTGACGGGGCTTTCAAAAAACTTGATGAGAGATCTTGTGGTCACAGGCTAAGTTGAGTCTATTGATTCAATATCTTTGCTGTTGCTATTGAGTAAAGACACACTTCACTGACTTTTCAGTTTCCACTAACTTTAAACCCTTTCTTTGTGTTAGATAAATGCCTCAAGCCTCTATTTGTATTGCACACAGTGAATTTAACAGGTTTCTTTTCAAAATATAGATTCTAATGATTATGGGTTAAGATAGTCTACTTTGATCTCACAGACACAAGGCTTCATTTTAAGCTGCACTAATCAATAATTTATTTCAACAATGGATCAAATGAGCATGCCCAGTGTGAGGGCTGACAGACCTCGCATCTCCCTTTAGCATTTATAGCATTTCACCATGTTTCTAGTTGCTGTTTTGGCTTATGGGCTCAAAGTTTTAGTGTTCTACCTCGTTACCACCCCTGGTATTGGTTCCCAACAACAGTAGGCAAACAAAAAACTTTGTTTGCAACTAGCTGGTGGTGGAGCATTTAACTGCTAACATTGGATATTTTTCTAGGAATTGAGTTTCTGTTACATCAGCTCAAAGCAGTCCGGCTGTTCTTCTCTGACCTCTGGAAAATCCCAACAGGTCAGCAGTTTCTGAGATACTCAGACCAAGCCATCTGGCACCAACAGCCCTCAAAGTCAGTTAAATAACCTTTTGTCCCCATTTCTGATGCTCAGTGTGAACTTCAGCAGGTCGTTGCCTATAGATACGATCCTGAATGCACTGAGATGCTGCCATGTGACAGATTGATTGGTTATTTATGTTCACCCACAGTAACAAAGAGGCCAATAACATTATAGCAGTCCCACGCAAGGGACCATTTTTAAATAGAGCAAAATGTAATATTGGAATACAGTGTTAGTTAAATTACAACATCCAGTGTCTCTTTATCAGGCACCATTTTACTGCTAACTTCAAAAGCATATTTCCCGATGGTGTGTAATACTAAAAACACTCACCTTACTCTATTTTATTATGTAGGTGAGTCATAAAGGGAGAACAATAAACCAATGGGATGGTTCACTGACTCCTTATTATATTTTATAAAGGGTACAACTGGTATAAATTTTCTTAGAACATTTACATCTGTATTAAATCTGTATTTTACACCATTTGATTGGACAATCTTCACCGGCCTGTAGTTTTAATCAGTCAAGTCAAATTGGGATTGTATAAGTTTTTGTTTGTTTTTTAGAGAGATAATTTGTTATCTTCTTTATCACTGTGCAATTAGAAGATTTACCTGACAGCTCATGTCTGTTGTTACATAGTATTTCATTGTTCAAAACAATGAAAACAATGAAACTGACGCTGCTTATTTTCTCCCACAACATGTGATCTCTGATTCACTGCATGACATGCTGTCAGTCTTTGCTAATGTTGACACCCTCAACAAACAAAACACATAATGTTCCAATGTCCAATTCCTTTATTTCACAATGGAGATTCCAATACAAAAGTGTGAAGTGAATCATCTAGACATTTACATTATCATATTTCAAATAGCCAGCCATGCCATGCATAAACACCAAGCCTTTGAAAAAGGCACTAAATCTAGTGTATTAAAGTTGGTTTAAAAGGCTGTCAGCAAGGAGTTTTCTTCATTCATTCTAAAACCACGGAGTGAAACATGGAGGGAATTGAAGGATATTCCAATCACAAATCAAGTGTTTGGCATAGTCTGAGTTTCAGGTTTCAGGTACAAAGCTTTAAAAAATACATTTAAAGTAAATTTGTTAAAAGTAAAATTCCTCTTGAGACCATTTCAAATATGGACTAAGTTAAAGATGAATTTATACTTTAATTAACTCATTGGTCATGCCAGTTAGGTTACAGTTAGGAACAGTTAGCTGCGTAGCTATGTAGATAAAGATCAGAAGTGAAAAATGAATGGACAGCTATATTGTTCGTATTTTGCTGTAAATGTTTTAATGCCTGTGGAAGTGTTACCTCCTTTACAGAAATGAAGCTCTAATAGTGGTTACACTGCAAAGCTACACTGCAGGTAACTGCTACATCACTCTATGACTGAAAGAAATAAGAACACAGCAAAGAAAAAAAATTAATATATCTATCTAAATAAAACTCAAGTGTTGCTGATCCCTGTATCACAAAAGAGAATGTAACATTGTAAACACAGTCAACTATAGACAACAACACATGCATCTGTCAGCAGGTGAAATGTGGCCCTGACGATGCCTCTAGTGTCAGTCCAATCATACCCTTGTAGCGGCTCTCACTTTAGCTGAATAAGAGGGTAGATCACCATCAATGTGATCATTATTTTAGCTTGGGCCATCAAGTCGCAACAGATGAAATATAGGACCCATTCCATTTATCGTTGAGCTTGTCTTCTGTAGGAACTAAAGTCACAATCCTCCTGCTTTTCCTGCTTCCATTTTTAGTGAGAACAAACTAAAAGTCTAACTGTGTCAAGTTGTAGAAGTAAGTCGTGTGATAAACGTTGGAAATATTTAAATGCTGTGGTGCTGGTTTAGCTCACACGATGAACAGGTGACTGTATGCCACAAGGTTAAATGCAGTTCTATTAAACTCTAGCCTAAGGCTGTATGTCTTTCCCCTTTTGTCCCTTCCTCTCTCTACTATCTAATTTAGGCAAAACAGATATATAGCAAATATTGAAATGTCAGCTATCATATTAGGTCATCCTACTAGAAAGATGTGGTTTACTTACAGAAACATCTTTTTTTCTTGAAATGTCTCAAAAATATATTTAAAGAAACTTAGGACATTTCTTGAGTTTTAAAAAATGCATTTGTGTTTTTTTGTGTGTGTGTAATAAAATTTGTGAACTGAGCTTTTAAATCATATACGATTGAAAGTTACAGTGAAAATACATCAAACGTTATGATAATATCATTCCTGCTTCTGTTTAGATTAGTAATTTCATTAGTTATTTATACTCACCCATCTTCTTTAAACAACATTTAATTCTGAAAACTAGAAAGCAAATTCTCACTTCTGGATGGATTCTCAAAAACAACATTGAAAATTCTGAGGTAGGCTAATGTGATAATGCAATTTTTGTTTTAGTGTGTTTTCCACTTTTTCATGAATTTGATGTTTGGGCATATTGATTCATAAGAAATGCACAAAAAGTAACATGAAAGTAAAAATAATTTTGCTAAAAAACTCAATGTGTTTGTGAAAGCTATGTGATTATTCGTTTTTGCTTGCTGGCGACTTTTTTAGGACCTCTTCCATCGAATGGCAGAGAATATGGCATGGAGGAAGTAGAGAAGAGTGGCCACATAGGACATCACCTAAAAAACACACAGAAACACAGATGGATGATGCAGATGGTCACTTTGAGGTACAAGACTTTGGACCACTTTAGAGATTTTAATTTAGCAGTATCATTAAAATTTGCGACACATATACTTTACTTGCATATTTTCAGTATCTTCTATAATTACATTTTCAATTCCTTGACATAAGAGAAATGTTTACACATGTACATTTGTACTGCTTAACAATTTGCATCGTTAAAACATTTTAAAGCTGTATTCTTTTACAACTACTTTTAAAACTACCAAAAGAGTTGGATAATTTCAACATGTTGTGCTAAAATTGTCAAGAATTACGTGATATTATCAGAAATACAAGAACAAGATTCGTATAAGCTATTTCCACTTATTTTAGTAAATAATGATATAATATTACCATCAAGCAATTAATTTATTATAGAAGAACTTTACTTATTTTATATGCTGCTCAAAAAACATACATAAATAAATAAATAAATTGGGGAACAATTTTACAAGTTTTAAATGACAAATTATAAAATGTATGTCAATACAGATTTTTAATTTGGATATCTCATTCTTCATGATCTGAGAGTTCCCTTAACGTTTTGAACAATAAATGTATGTGTTTTACCTACCACTGCAGAAATGTACAGTCGGTATATTTTGAGATATTCATCAATGTTTTGAACTGCCGGAAGTGGTATTAGAACTGGCGCAACTGGTACAAAGGATGGACCTGATAGACTTTTATACAATTCACCAATCCCATAGGTAACATAGGCCAGATCCACTGATGCACTGAGGAAGAAAACCACGGCCACAAAATGATAGCCTGCATCCTGCAAAATGAAATATAGAGAAAAAAGAAGAAGAAGGAAATTTAAAATGACACCTGCGGCAACAGTACTAACCACCGTGCCACCATGTTGCCCATTTACTTCATCTATCCACTATTAACTGTTTATCTAATTAGGCTATTAATCAGTCAGTGGGAGTGTCTAACCAGTGCTGGCCAGATGCTGCTCTGATTTTTTCCGCAGAGGAAGATGAAGAACCAGAGTGTCGTCATTATGAAGCAGAAGATAGACACAAACATCACCCAGCCCAGAGGGTTAGCCGGATCAACTTTAGCCGATGCCACCAGGATCCACACCAAACCACCAAACACCTGCAGGGTCACACAGAGGAGGGGAAAAGAGACAATGATTAATGATATTGCAATTCAGTGGCTTGATTTCCACAGAGAGGAAATTCTACACACCCACTTTGTAAAGTTTTTTATTAGAAATTTATAGTGTTGAGTGTAAGCTTTATGCTATTTTCCAGCCCTCTGAAAGGTTATTCAGAGCTTCATGTAAATTGGTACAGTGCCCTTTAAACTAAGGCTTGGTCGCACAAACACACATAATGGCCATGTTGTCACACTTGGGTGTATTGCCTCAGTCTTTATGTCTCCTCCTTTGGCAAACATTACGCTTGAAAGAGTGTTTGGTATTTAGATGGAGCATGAACCTCCCACCATTTGTTCCTTGATAAGAGGCACATTAAAATGCTTTACCATAGGTCACAGATAGTGTGCGCAGGTGAAACATTTTTATTCATTGTCATTCCTTTTTTTTAACATGCAACAGAAATTTTTGACTATGTCACGTTAGACCACCTTCACAGAAGGACGCTAATGTAGGAAAGCTCAGGTGTGAACAATAACATTTCTACATTTTATTTAGCACATTCAGTTTCAAGGTCCTGATGGCTTTCTGAGACACACTCCAAGACACTCTAGGAATAAACTTCTGCTTTCACACTAGGACAGGTGAACATGTTTGCTATGGGAAATATCTGTTTTTATCCTGTCTTTAAATTGAATTCAGTCTTCAAGCCAATCAGCATCAAACCTTCAAGTATCAGGTGCGCAGGAGCAGAGTTAGAGGAAACGGCAGCTGAGGCTCATTCAACTGGCATCTTGGTGTTCTAGTGAGGAAATTTTCCACAAGTGCCAACAACAAAAAAGCCCTTCTGCTTCTCAATAGCTCAGTAGCATATCATATCTTCTGGGAGATAAAACAAAAGTATTTTTCAGTTTTATACTTCTTCTCAGATGAGTATTTTGGGAGGATATCTGTAATAATTTTTACTATTTCATTAATAGTAGATACCCAAGAGAAATTTAGTCAATTTATTTTAGGTAAAAATCTAAAATGAACATTCTCCATCACTTATTTAATCTTCTGGTTTTTCAGCTAAAACGCTACTTAAAGGAATCTGAAACAGGTCTGTTTCTATTCAGAACTGGTCAAGTCTCCTCAAGCTGTCTAGTTAGGTTAGTTAGGTATAACGTAATAAAAATAATAAGAACTAAAATAATAATGCTTCCCATAAAAAACAACAAAATCATGTTCAGTCAGCTGTGCAAACACAGGGAGTTATGAACAGTGTTATTCCTAATCAATGTATTTTTTTAGTCAATGCCCATGAAGAACATGCAATGTCCTGGATTAAAAACTGTGACAGGCAAACATTGCTCTACTCTGCTCATTCATCTCAAATGGTCCTTGTAAGTATATTAAAAGTGAGAAATGTCTCCTCCAAGTAAAATAAATAAAAATAACTGCATTTACTTCCATTTATGTAGCGCTTTTCTGGTCTTGGTGGCCACTTGAAGTATGTTAGAATGCTTCTTAGCTGTCATTGTCAGTTGTTGTTTAAAGGATCCACATCACAAAAAAGAGTAAAAAGATGAATAAAGAATACACAACATTCATGATTTCATTTTTTTAAATGCAGTTATTTTACTACTTGTCAATCTTATTTGTACAATGTCAGATTTTTTTTTTATTGTCAAATTGTGATGTAATAACTGCCTGTTTTTTTCTTTAAACCTTTAATAGGTGAAACTCTCTTTAAAGAAATTTCTGACAGTTAATCATGAAGGAAATGGAGAACAGAGAGTAGCAAACAATAGGAGCAGGAGTCTGTTACTGTGCTTCTACATACAAACATTGTTTTAATATATGGACAAATATTGCTTAAGCCTTATCGCAGCTTATCTCATCTAAAACCACACAGGGCAACCTTATCCTTTTCAGATCCATTCCAGGTAAAAGGGAACACACCATGAATATACAAATTTATGCAAAAATATATGCAAAAAAAACAGGTGGGTGGGGCTTCTGTGCTCACAATCAAAGCTTGACTGTTCACTCTGACTGAAAACAAACAAAACAAAACCAAAAACAACAAACAAACAAACCAAAATAGGAAAAATGTTTATAATAGAGCATTTAAGTCAGTGTGAAGACTAAACCTAGGTTCACTTGTCTGTACAGCGACCTCATAATTTTTATCAACTTTTTTCCATCTTTAATGTGATAAAATTGTTTGGTCGTACAGGGCGAGGTAGGTTTGGATAGATTTAGTCCCTTAATAAATGAAATCATTATTTCAAAACTTTGACTAATATTAAAATTTGTTTGATCATCTGAAGTCTTTAAGTGTGAAAAATGCTTTTTCACAGCACAGCATGCACACCTGAATGGGTGGCTGGCTAAACCTGGCTAAACCTAAATCAGGTATAGCATCTATATCTGTTGTGACAAATGTGTTGCCGTGACTGAATCGAAACTGAAATCCATTGTTGTCAGTCTAGACTCAATATAACTGCTGTTTCATGCCAACGAGGCTGTTGAAAGCGTTTGTGGAGTATACCTTTAAATCAGCTGGACATGGATCCTACAACAGGCCATGTGGTCTGAGTTTATGGTTTCAGTGATTAATTGAAATAACCAAGCTTCAAGCTGAAAACTATTGTTAAATATGTTTGTGCGTGATGGTAAGTTAGCTTTGAGTCTTTGAGGCACAATTTATCTGAATTTCAGTAACGGGACCACACCTCACACACTCCCCTTCCACTCATATATCGCCAAATGTCCTCCTGCCCTACTTGCAGTTTGTTCTTATTTCTGTGCCCCACCCTCCCAGTTCCTTACTTCTTACTTCTCACGTCGATACCAAGAGTATTCCCTGCCCAGAGGGCCCTGAGGCATTCACCAAATCGACAACTTTGCTTACTCTGTCCGCCATTTTCTATCAATAAACACTGTCCAGTGAAGTGTGATCCCTGCTTGTGAATGTAGGTTTAAGTACAGTTTCAATTCAAAAATGTTAAAAACATCAAGCATCTTAACTGTTGAGAAAATTTTCACTTCATTCCTTCACTTTATTGCCATTGCTTGCCTTGTGCAGGTGTTTTTTTCTCTAGCGTTTCTTTTTTTTCCCCACAGTCCCACACAGTACACAGTAATTCCAGGAAAATGACTTTGAATGGTTGCCAAAAACTAAGCCAAACTCACCCTCATTTGTCTTTTTGTATCCGTGATCAGTTTAATTTACACTGACAAGAAGAGTAGGTCAACTTTATCAGTAGATTTCCATTCCTGTGCAGCAGCAAAAATTTCTGGCACAACTTCAAATACTTCCAAGGTGCATAGAGAGGATGAGAAACTAACAACGCAGGAACTCCAGCAACACTTAAAAGTAAAAAGGTACAACTTTAATAACTGACCAACGCGTTACTGCTTGTGGCCTTCATCAGGCTTGTGAAGCATAATGTTTCATGAAAAGTGAAAGCTATCCAGTAATCCATGAGGGTTTATGACTGCTTTGATATACACTTCACTGCACTTAAATCTAAGGGTTACAGGGGCCTTTCCACTTGTGTCATGCAGATTTAATCTTGTGTGTTGTATGCATCAAAAGAAAACGTAAAGATAAAGTTTGGGTTTGGTATTTATAGCTTTAGTGCTATTTTAATGAGGGGCATGCATGCAGAAAAAAGGTGACAACTTGTTTGCTTTAATTCTAAAATGTCACAGAATACAATGTTTTTTCTTTGTGGTTTGAGCAATATAGAGAATGTTTTAGCTAACAAAACGTGTCTATATGACATTATGAACAAATAAGAAGTACTAATACCTACTGTATCCCTGCACTCTCACATTTAAAGTTAAAGCTGTTGCGCAGGTTTAAAGATATTGTGCAAACTTTTTTTTAGCATAAATTTAAGAGATACATATTTTTAAATATCAGTCCTTCTTCATTAACAGCTCAGAGTTAATACTGAAAAAAAAAAATTTGTGGATTGAAAAAGATCAAAGCTTAATAATGTTCACTTTTCACTTTTCAATATAATACAGTCCAGTCAATCATCACCTGTTATATCCATGATCATAGAGGAAAATCATGGTGAAAGTGAAAGTGAGGATGCCAGCGACAACTGAAGTATTGTGCAAACTGCACAAATATATTTTATTCATTTTGAGGATATAAAAGTAGAACTAATGGCTGATTAGTGTGCACTACAATTTCTAATAAATTGCTTTTGAGAGTACATATGTTATTGCAAAATGGCTACTGCATCACAGATGTTTTCTGACAAATAAAATGTATGTTTTATTTGATATTTAGGGTTTTTCTGTTGCTATGGAAACAAATTATTTTCACCAAAAGGGCTGCTTTTGATGCGTGAACTTCACTTATCAAACTCTGGTTCCAGCTGACCAGCAAAACAAGACAAGAGAAAAATTCTTATCAGAATGGAAACTTGCCTCAACAGAGAAATGAGGAGAACAAGATGTTACTTTTAATGATGTTGACCTGATTGAATAAGGAATGACATAAGGAAATTAAACAGACATATGAAAGAGAATAAGAGAAAAGGCTGTCAGTGCAAAAAGAAGACATGTCTGAACCAAGAAAGAGGGTAAAACTCAACATGGAAAAGTAACACATCCCTCCTAACAACACAAATTACAAAACAAGAAACTCACAAACTCGGGGATGAAGAATATGTCAGGAAAACTGGTGAAGATCCTTCCGCCTGATGGCAGAGCATCACCTGAGGTGGTGGAAGCCATAGTCCAAAACACAGTGTGCAAATACGTATGGGGTTTCTTAGAGAATGAGACGTGTAACCTGTTTTAAGGTCCCTTTAAACACTGTCTTTCTCTCTTGTTTTTCCTGCTGCACCTCCCTCTATTTCTCCTCTACTCCACCTCCCCATCCATTCCTACTGCTCAAACTACCAGTTTGACAGGAAGTTTTTTTTTTTTTTTTGGTTTTGTTTATGCAGCAGGATGATGTATTACGACCCTCTTTGCACGTGTGTGGTGCTCTGTGCAGTTTTTATGTGTGAGCCTCCATTTCTGTGGTATTTGTTGATGATTCTCTATTAATAGTTCCAATCTGTTTACATGCACACAAAAAGGGATGTTGAAGCAACTCTAAGCACTGTTCTGGATATAAAAGGAGATTCAGCTGAACGTTAGAGTAATGCCCGCTTTACTCCAGCTCTCACTGAAATATGATCACTTCATTTTAAAAAAAAAAACCACACAGTGGGAGCCAAATGCAAATGCTGAGGCTTCCCGAGCCAGTTGGTGACATGGTTGCTGCTTCTATCTATAATCACTTTATACTTGCAATACAATTTTTAACTGCTGTAGGTAATATTAAAATAAACTCTTATCCAGCTATCTGATCAGCCTCAAACCATCAAATGGGTTCCAAATTAATTCTGCAGCGTCACAACAACACCAAACATACAAACAAGACAATTCACTGTTTAAGAAGAAAAAGCTGTTCTGACCTCCACACAGTATAGGTGGAGGTCAAAATCTTGCAGCCAGACTGGGATTACAGAATATACATAAGCATAAAGCATTTGGGCATGATGCTTGGAAGCTCATTACCAAGTGCATTAGACATGAAAGTCAATCGACATGTGAGTTGATTTTTTATGTGAAAGATTTTTTAAGGCTCTGATGCCATTTTATATGCCTGCCCTGTTAATCATATAGTCACTGACAACCAAGTTAATGTTTGCTTTTGACTTTGTGTCTTAATGTGTTTGTGTAGGACTGAAATGCATTTCTCTTAAACTAGCGTCTTTTATTAGCTGTCTGCTGAAACTGCAGAAGTTTCGGTCTAAAAGACTGGGTGAGGAATGCACAGACTGAAGTTTTGTTTGGTTTGTTAACATAAAGTGCACATGAGTCTGAACAGGAAAGAATGGAGACTTAAAGGATCAAACGCACAGATAGATGAAGAGGTCTGAAATGAAACAAGAGAACAAGAGAACAAACATGAGAACAACCAGCAAGAAACAGGGAAGTTGGGAGTGGCAGGAGTTAAATTGATCAACTGTTACATCATATGTTTCCACTTAGCAACATTTCAGCACTTTGGAGTGCAGCACTTTTGTTCCTCTTCCTCTTTTTCCCCCCTTTAAAACAAGGTAATAATTATTTGCTGTAGGTTAAGTCTTAGAGGTTCTAGCAGGTGAATTTCATCACCTTTAACTCTTTAAAGTCATTAAACTTATATGAATCCTTTCAACTAACTCAAGTGACAACCACAAACTGTGAAGTTACAATATATTGAGAACAAATAGGTCTCCTTGTGCTTTCATTTCCGAGCGTGTCATCAAGTCAAACTGTCAAACACAGTGTGACGGTTTCCAGTATGAGGGATTAAAACACTTCACCATATGCAAAACATCTTGTGTGAGACAAGCTCAAGACCCTTCACCTTTTTTAATCACAGTCTGTAGTCACCAAACCTGTTTTGTTGCCACAAAATAACAAATAACAAGAATATTAACAGCATATGAATTTAAATTATTACTGCTACACGTGCATCACATGGGTGTTTCCATGAATTTTACTTCCTATCATAGATACATTGATTAACGGTGGATAATCTTTTTGAGTTGTAAAATCTGAAGCCTAAATATATCTGAAGAATTTTAAAAGAATTCTGATACACTGTGTTAGTAATAATTCAGATCAGGGTTGCAGGTGGGCTGGAGCCTATCCCAGCTACCATAGGGCAAGAGGCAGGGTATACCCTGAACAGATCACCAGTCTGTGACAAGGGTAAGCAACAGACAACCATTCACATATACATTCTCACCTATGGACTATTTAGAATCACAAATTGGGATAACCCGACTAACAGCATGTCTTTGGACTGTTGCAGGAAGCCGGCAAGAATGCACACGAGCACAGGGAGAACATGAGACCAGTCTCTGCCTAAGATTATGTGTAAAGAAAAATGTGTGGAGCAATACAAAAAAATTAGCATTTTTTAAAGATATAATCAAAGTGCAATTTAAAGGTGAGTTCAGATCAATCCATACACAAACAGCACATACCAAATTTCAAATTTCTGATCTACTGATCTTAAATGATAATTTAAGATTGACATTCTGCCTTCGCATTTTAATATTAGGATATATTAAGCAAAGTTTGCAAAGGATGTAAATTTTTGTATCTAAATCCATACAACTTATTTATAAACTTGTAAAAAACAAGCCTTTGATGATAGCATCATATTGCTGTAGGCAATCACATGAAAAGAGCAGTATGATTATTAAAAAGAAGGGGTCCTTAGATGGAACCCTGAGGTACCCCTCTGTGCTGACTAATCATACTTCACACCCTATTGCACAAATAGCAGGGAAAACATATCAATGCATTCTAGGAAAAGTTTATCCAAAAAAAGATCATGATTGACTGAATCAGAAGCATTTTTCATATGAATAAACACTGCCCCTCATACCTATACATTTGAAGTTAGCAGCATGCAAAAAAAGGACAGGTTTAAAATAGTGCCGTCAGCATTAATCTCGTTAAAATGACGTTAACCGCGTTTAACAACATTAATGCTGACAGCACTAGTTTAAAATAGAAATAAAGGTTTTCATAACTTGGCTCTAAACTGAACCACTACTGCTTCTCAAAAAAAGGAGACCTTTCTTAATAAATAAACAGCTAGTGGTTCAGGGTGTTGCTTGTTTTCATTGGAAACTGACAGCCTACAAATTTTCACAACAACAATAACGTGCCTAATATGTGCTTTGGAACTTTGGAAGATGAATTTCTGAGTTAAAGATTAGAAATTCCTGGAAAAAAAAAACATGGGTACAACTTCAAATTTCCTGTAATATTAACAGCATAAATTTCTCTCTCCTCAGTAACACGTTTTACTTGACTATACTTTGATTTACTACTTTCCAAACTAGTTGCATAGCAATGAATTAGAAAAAAAGCTTTGAAATTAATGTCTGTTTTCTTGTGACGTATCTTCTGTGATTCCTGTTTAAAATGTAATTTTAATATTGAATGGCGAGTCACTCTGTAAGAGTAGCTTTCAAACTTTCCACATGCATGTTCCCTCGTTCAGTGACAGATACTTGCTTTGTTCTGCTGATGCTGACACACCCTCTGTCAACCCATTTGTCCGTTACCCTCTGCTAAAGCTAATATGTGTGTGGAAACGCTCCTGTGTAACAACAAAACATAAGGTCAGGTACACTATCAAGTGAAACTGAAGCAAGGATTTTGCCATGGTGATGTGATCCTAGTCCAGCGGTGGGCAATCTCAGTCCACGAGGGCCGGTGTCCCTGCAGGTTTTAGATGTGTCCTCGAACCAACACAGCTGATTTAAATGGCTAAATTAGCTCCTCAAAATGTCCTGAAGTTCTCCAGAGGCCTGGTAACGAACTAATCATGTGATTCAGGTGTGTTGACCCAAGGTGAGATCTAAAACCTGCAGGGACACCGGCCCTCGTGGACTGAGATTGCCCACCCCTGTCCTAGTCAAACCGACATACAGAGAAAAATGCTGTTCTGTTTGTTTTGTCCAGGCAAGAACAAGAAGCAGAAACTTCTATTGTTTTTTTGGCGTCACCAACACTTCTTCATTTACAGAAAATATATTTTATTTAGTTTTATTTGGACAAATAATTCTGCTGAGGGTTAAATAATAACAATAATATTAAATAATATATTTAAATATATGACTATAGTATTAAAGTATACATATTAGTATTATCCACAGAAATTAACCCTTATTTAAAGTTTTCTAAATAAATCCCTCAAGCCTGAAAGGCACTTCACTCAAGGATAAACCAGTGTTGTGTTTACACATACCAACGAACCAGATTTTTTAACTGGCACTTTGCTACTAGCTGTGTATCATAAAAAATATCATTGGTTCCCATTTCTTTCTTTAATTAGAAAAAAAACTAGGATATAAATATGCTGTTTGACAAGCATAAAATTGTATTTTGGCACCAAGGTGATTCCCGAAGCACTATTAGCTCAAAAAACCTAGCCTGGCACAGTGTGTCACATGTCCTCAAATAAACTGAAGAAACTGAGCAAGTGGAGTACAAAAGAAGAAGTGGCAACATGAGAAGCTTGAGAAATACCAAGTACAACACTACCATATTCAGAACAATAGGTAGGAATTTAAATCCGACCAAGGGCATGCATCCAGTAAGGGCCCCCAGTCTAGGTCCACCCATGCTACCCAGGTTTACTCAAAATATAATTAAGAGACGCATAACTGAAGCCATGCTGCCCTTTGCCCATAAGCTGAGGAACCAGGGCACACTGATGAGAAGTGGGCTACTGGAACAAGCTATAAGTGGACAAGGCATCAGAATAGGGAATTGGTGGAGTGCTACTACGAATCTAACCCAGCAAAAGGTGATACATGTAAAAAGATGCGGAACCTATGGATTCTTTGACACCCAACATCTACACTAACATTGAAACAACTCGTACCTCAGTGTTCGAACATTCAGAATAAGCAAGTGCTGTCACAACTAGAGATTTTCAAGGTACAACACAAATGTTATGGCAGGGCAGAGGTATAATCATGCTCACACTCTCAGATTGGGTACCAAGTCCTCAAGAACAACTGGTGGTCCCTTTTAACAGCAAGGAACCTCCAGCAGAATCTGGCTCAGGGAGGGGCAGCTATCTGCTGCGACTGGTTTAAGGTGAGGGGAGAGGGGCAGTAACACAGAGAATGAAAAACATGAGTGAACTAGAAACAGTCAGTGCATCATGGGAAAGTCATAACAGCCCAGACTTATTGTACTGTAACCAGTGCAGGATTCAGGTTACCCTATATGCTTTATCAAAAAGGAAAGTTTTGAGGCTAATCTTGAAAGTAGAGAGGATGTCAGTCTCCCAAACTGGGAACAGAAGATGGGACTATCTCCGATGTGGTGATATTGTACTATGAGGTCTTTAAGATGTAAAGAGAAAGATTTTAAATTTGATTCTGCATTTAACAAGGAGCTAATGAATGGAAGCCAAAATGAAATATGCCCTCTCTTTCTAGTACCTGTCAGTACTTATGCTGCAGCATTTTGTATCCACTGAAGGCTTTTCAGGGAGTTTTTAGGACAGTCTGATAATAATGAATTACAGTAGTCCAGCCTAAAAGTAATCAATGCATGAAGTAGCTTTTCAACATCACTCTGAGAGAGGATGTTTTTTAATTTAGAGATATTGCACAAATGCAAGAAAGCAGTCCTACATATTTGTTCAATACATGAGCAGGTCTTGGCAGAAACACCAGAGGGGCAAAACACCCGCTGTTGGTATAAACCCAAACGTCATCGGGGTAAAAGCACATTAAAAACCTTAAACCGCATCCTTTTCATCTTTGTGCAAATAAATTTTTTCTTCATCTGATTAGTTTGATATTTAACCTGCACAAATATTGCATTTTAGATGTGACTTTGTGGCAAACATAATCTTAGAATAACTGTTTATGTTGTAGCTATCATATTGCAATATAAAACCCCCTCAATCTTTACCACAAGACAAACACACAAGACAGAATAAGCAGCCTTGAGAGAGACACACCTTGCACTAGATCCTCGATTCTGGATCTAGTTACAGGATACGCGCGCACACACACACACACACACACACACACACACACATACACATACACATACACACACACACACACACACACACACACAAATACACACAAAGACAATGACAAAAATGCACTGCATTTTGTGTCCTAAGCCTGGACAACAAACCCACTGCACGTCCCAGGACTCAGGACTCCCTCCATGCTGTGAACTCTAACTTCGAGGTAAGAAAGAAAGAAAAGTTGAACAAACTGCACCTATACATAGTAAACTTGACCTTTTTTAATTTACACGTTTGCTCTACTAAGCTTCATAGGATTCATTCTATAGCTGATAAATGACCTATACCCTCAAACATCATTGAATGCATTACAAGAATGTGTTAATCATAACTGGATGTTAAAGTTTAATAACTAGATATGTAGTAAACACTGTGTGCCTGAAAATGCCTGAAGCATTTTAATATCTTTCAGCTCTTTTAGTTTGCTAACTTTCCATTTCAAGCTGTGGCTACAACTGTAGCTTGCCTCCACCAGTGTGTGAATGTGTGTGTGAATGGGTGGATGACTGGGTATGTAAAGCGCTTTGGGGTCCTTAGGCGGGGCTAGTAAAAGCGCTATACAAATACAGGCCATTTACCATTTACCATTCCATTTGGTTAATGGTCCAAAACATCTAAAACTTGTAGTTTTTCGGGGGTTAATGGAAAGAAAGAAAGAAAGAAAGAAAGAAAGAAAGAAAGAAAGAAAGAAAGAAAGAAAGATTAGAAGAATGAAAAGAAACAAATTAAAACTACAGTAAAGATGTAAAACACACAGGCACACATATATATACATTCTAACCCATTCACCTAGAAATGTTGTGCACAAGCTCTAATTTCTAACCAAAATTTGTATTCATTTATCAAATCAGAATGGAAAAAACACAAGGCCATTTCAGCCATTAAAAGATAGTGAGTGTCCGTTTCAATTAAGTGAAAGCACATTGAAAACATGTCATATTCCAGCACATCATAAGGTACACAAAGTTTCTGTTTCACAAACTGAATCTGTGATCATGATAATTCTAGATCCTCCACCTTGAATCTAATTTTGTCTTTTTATAACACTGATAGGACATTAAATTTGTGTGTGCATATTCTAGCATTTAGCTACTTACTGTGTGAAATCCCCACCACTATCACATCTTCTACTTCTTCCTCCTTAGACAATAGTCCACCTGGGACACAAAGAGAACTGGGTGAGAACGTCTCAGTTTTTCCATGTGATAACAATCAGGTCTACAGGTTTACAGTTTTTTCAGTCTGCAGTCTAGTATCATTTATATCTACACAATGATGGTCAGTGTTGAGTGACCTGCAGTGGAGTTAATACATTGTCTTCACCTCTATAGTTAGCAAAGTGAGCTTGACATGGCAAAGATAAGATTTTTGTTTCCTGTTGACCACAAATTGAAAAAAGGAGCATCTGACAATACACCACTGCTTTCATACAAAGTCACATTTGACTGTTTTTTAAACAAACTCTTAATACCATGAGATTTGATAATGATGATGATGATAAGACATACTTTATTTATCCCATATTTGGCAGATTGGCTACAGGAGTTGAAATGATGATGAAATAATATTACACAAAATAGTCCAGTGACCTCCTCTCCACCACAGCATTAAAAAGTTCCAGTTTGCAGCCATTCACAGAGCCAGCCTCACTAATCGGTGTATTCAGTCTGTTTTTTTGTCTCAGATGCGGCTCCCTCATCTGAGTATCTTGCACTTGCCGCAACTGAGTGATGTTTGATCTCAATCACTGTGCTGCACACTTGAAAAGATCCAAAAGACCCCTTTCTGTATAAAGCCTCTGTGTTGGTTTGGTAGTTCAGCCAGTTGTCAATGTGGAAGCCCCGATACTTTTACTCCTCTACCACATCAAAATCCTGTCCCAGCATAGATACAGGTCATGTAGCCATCTTCTTCCATCTGAAGTCAATCATCATCTCTTTGGTCTTACTCTCATTCAGAAGCATATGATTTATTCCAGACCATTAGTCCCCTGTACTACTCCTCCTGCTCATCACTTATATATCCAACCACTGAAGAATCATCAGAGTATTTCTGTAGGAGTCCCCCATGGAGCCCCTCTACTGCCCACATACTGCCTTACATACCTGTCTGTGAGGTAGTCGGTAATCCATAAGATGGGGGACACGTTTACCGACATTGCTTGTAGTTTCTCTCTCAGTAGCAGCATTTACCAATGTCTGAATTTTTTTGTTATTATGAAACCATCATATATCAAGAAGAAACATTTGAGCAAACCCAGGAGCTAGATCATTTTTGCCTCGCACCCCTGTCAAACAATTTTATTAAAGTGACTGCAGGTTTTTTTTTTGTTGTTGTTGTTTTTTGCATGGGATGTTTATGTGGGGGTTTTTTTAATGGTTAAAGTCTGCCCCTTTCCCAACATATGGAAAAAAAGTATTCTATAGCAGCTAGTGACCATTAACTAAAACATACAAAGTGTCCACAATAGTTCAATATTGTTTCTCCCCCTGGTACTGGAAATGTACTCAAACGCATGTTAGATGATCCGACCCATGCTGACTAACTGTACGTTATGAGGTTTCAGAAACACTATTAAATGCCACCCTCTGGATTCTGTTTTTTTACAGTGTAGCCTCACTACCTCTCTATAGATACACAGTAAAATTATTTTCTGTTTAATCTGTAAGACTTCAATTTCATTAATTATTATTTTATTCTATTATTTTACCGTCTAGATACCATGGGAAAAACACATCTTGCTCATTGCTACTGCCAATCAAGGGATAATCTAAAAGCTGTAAATATAATTCAGGACCAAACACTTCTCTGTCCCTACTGGGCTTCACAGAGAGTTTCTTTTCCCTTTGTTTGACACAGCCCTGGGATATCTTACTACTATTACCCTGATGGTAATCCAGTTTTTTTTTTTCCCAAAGCTTAACAACGCTCCAGTCATCAGGGACAGCGTACAGCCACCACAGCAACTGCACTGGAATGTGGAAATACAGGATGTGGAATATGATTCACCTGCAAACAGTGAACCAACAAAAGGCTTGGTGTGTTTATACACATTTAGGAAGACCACTTTAGGTATTGGGCTGGGGACTTGGAGTATCACTTTGGGAGGGCATAAAGGCTTTATAGTCAGGCTTCAGCTGAACAAGACTGAAGTTCAAACAGAAGGTTAAATGTGTTTTAGTTTCAAGGTTAAGATCATGTTAGACGATGAGGGAATTTAATAAGAATTACTAACATGCTGATAGGTGTTTGCACTCTTTGTTATTTTGGAAATATTCTAACTGGCTTTGTTGCTTTTCTTGAGTAGCATGACATGGCTGATATATTCATGCCTTTAGGGTACAATTAAAGTTACCGTAGTGGGTTGTCAAATACACATGGAGAAATAAAATCTGCCCTTAAGGTCCTCCACTCACCAATTAACAGGCTACATATTATTCCTTTCTTTTTTATTCAGAATGTGTTGGGGGATATATGTGAAGAGTTTAAAGCAACATTTCCTACCATCTTTATATTACAAAGCCAACATTCTAAGTAATATCTATTTTTAAAGGTCTTATCTCACAAATTAAACCCTAATTTTCATATTTTAAAAGTCTGAACTGTGAACCATGATTACAGAAGCCTCAAATACCTTTCAAACAACTTTTTCAGATTTTATTCCTAATGAAATATGTTTACTGTGACAATAGATATTTTATCATAAAAAAGTATGTTGAATTGCTGTAATAAACGTTGCTTTAGATGTGAAGCCGTAACCGACTGCACCCAAACTGACCCAGCCTCCTAGTGCTCCTGGCCTTTTATACCAGGCTATAAAAAGAACACAGCGGGCCAATTATTAACTCCTGTAACCCTACACTACACACCCTCACAAACAAGCACACACACACACACAACTGATGTTGAAATAATGGGTGGGGCTCAGTACCCAGTGAGATGACAGGGGTTAAAAAGCACCTTTGTGGATGTAAGTAAGTGATACGAACACAACTTCTATCATGAAATTTAAATTAAAACATGCCAATAATGTTCACAATAATGTTACCATTACTGGCATTAGTGGCACTTTTTAAATCCTGTAACACATTTTTTATCTTTAAGAGGAGGAATGTTGATTCTGTTATTAAATACAAAATAAATAAAATATTTTATTTCACAGCTACACAGACTACGATCAGTGCCTCCGGTGAAAATACGGACATAAAGACGTGTATGCTCGGTAGTTTAGCAGAAGCAGAAAGGAGGTAAAGCGTGTTGGACAAGTGAGTTTTGTCTTGTTTTCAACAAATTCAGTGAAAAACTAATGAAGAATTGCCCCATCTTATCATAGGTTTTATCTTGGTGTATCTAAGATGTGATATATTATGATCGTCTGTGCCATGGACCTAAAGCTATAATAACTACATGAAAGACTAACTAGGTTATGGTATGTGATATATTGTAATGAAAAACAGCTACTAAAGAGGAAGCCAGGTCTTGCAAATTTCAACCATTGCTGGTTTTGGTTTTCTTCATTAAAATTTACTAAAAATAATAAACATATGGAATATTGCAAGCTCTAATCTTTAATTATTTTCAAAATATATGTAAAAATTAGGATAATTAACTTCAACCAAATAGCACCTTCAGCCAGAGGGAGATGACGTTATTGTCACCACGCCACACGGAGAAGGTCAAAAGTCAACTCTGTAACATCAAAAGCGAGATGCGTGTGAGCGCCATCAACAAAGACATCAGGACCTCCTGATTGGCCGGTGTTGTTGCGTTGGTTTTTCTCCAGCATTGTGTAGATGACTCTTGCGCGTTGCTCCTCAGAGAGCGGGTCCGCCCAACGATAACAGGGCAGCGATGGAGAGTGGAGCAGGAAATACACAGATGACATGTAGACTTTAACAAACTCCAGTTTTAGATAGGAGAGGTCCCTCTGTAAACACACAGGGAGAAAGCTTTATATTCACATTTCAGAGTAAGTCAACCAATCTATCATACTAACAGCATCCTCTACAGGTCTGTGCTGGTATTACGGATCCAAAGACGCACATCCACCATTTCAGAGACTGTTACTGACTTTAATTAAACCATTCTTCAAAGCTACCTTTTACCTAACCAAAACGTCCTATTTCCTCTTTGTTCCCAAAAAGAAAGCAGATCCCCAACATGAAACGGGATCTGTATCCCAAAACCCTGTTTCCAAAAGAGTTGTAATAATGTGTAAAATTGAAATAAATCCAAAGTGCTCTGACCTGCAAATCATTCAGTCCCTTATATTTGCCTAAACATGACAAAAAGACATATTAAAAAGCTGAAATGGAAAAATAGCTTAAATGTTTACATGTTTCAAAATAGATGGCACAGGCCTGATGAATATATTTACAGGTTTTGCATATGCTTCCATCCAGACACAGGGGACGCTAGACCACCAAGACAACTACACTTAAACTCAAACTCAGCAGATATTTAACAGAAAAATACAGTTTCTCAGTCATTTTATAATGACTGTCATTATACTATTTAAACAAATATGTAGTTCAAATAATTTGCATTCCATTTTTTTATATTTACACAGGGTCAAAATGTGTTTGGACACAGAGCTGTATAACTACACACCTACACACACACACACACACACCTTTTGTGCTCTGTTCATGTTAGTCTCAGCATCCAGCCAGGCACTCTGAAAGAAACACAGTTATTTGAATATTCACTTTTTCTTACCATCAAACAAATGTGGTGGGTCATACCAGTTAACAAGCTTTAAACTCTCTCTATATAATCACACATTATTTTTACTATGAGAATATTACAAATAATCTCACAGAAATCATCTTCAACAAGCAGAATGTAAGCTGTGATGACAAAACAAAGGAGCAGTTGTTGAATCTTATTTGAATGACAAATGTGACTTTTCTCACCCTGAGAGCATCTAACAGGTCTGGCTGGTCCAACAACACGGGAAAGGTTGAAAGTATAGGACTGCATATTAGATCTGAAAGGGAGAAAACAGTGTTAACCCCAGAGCTGTGAATGTGATCGATTTGGATAAGAACCACTGACAGTGCAAGCTACCTGCATTCTGCATTGTGGGCCTGTCCATCAGCAGTGCGTCTGCGAGCAGATGCCTGTGCAGAACCAGCAGATGGATGCAGTTTAGGCAGTGGAGGAGAGTATCTGGAAGGACACTGAAAAGGAAGAATATACTTATCACAAACATATACATACATGCACACAAAGACATATCTGAGATGAGTCAGGAATGTGTACAAATAAACAGAGGAAAGCTTTATGGATAAGATATTCTACTGCAGGTGTTCAAGCACAGTGGCAGTCTTTTCAATGATCTTCTAACCTGAGCTGTGTTTGCGTCCGGCTGTTGGCTGATTTCAGCTTAACAATAAGTTTGGGCTGCCGCCTGGCTTGGAGCATCTGCTGGAAAACACCACTTGGAGCTGAAAGGAGAGGAGAAACAGTGATTAATATAACATAAAAACTCTATTACTTTGGTTTTGTTTTTTTCCTTTTATTACTTTAAGATCAAAATGTACTGAGTCTGCCATTTCTCCTTACATCCTCTAGTGGCTGACGCCTCCACTGCTACATCCTTCTCATATGGAGTGCCACCATTCACAGGCAGTTCATAGGTCCTGTACGCATTAGATTATTAGATTTTTTCAAGTGCACATTTCATAATGTCAGTGCTTTTGTGCTAGATGTCAGTTTACTTCATTAGTTTTTTCAAACTGTAGTTGTCTAAAGAAAAGATATTGTGATATATTTTTGCAGCTTTTTCTGCATATGTACCGATGACTGTAAAAAAAACATTAATATGTACCTGTTCGGCAGAGGATTTCCTGCATCATCAGTCAATTTGAGGAAAGCCCAACCACAGCTTAGGTCTCCTCTCTCTCCAGTAGACTAAAACAGAGACAGACATTTTCCCACAAAGTTGAGATAAAAAAATGTTCTTTCCTTTTATATATTTGTGTAATTCACAAAATTGTATGCGCCCTTACATTTCGTATAAAAGTGACTCCTAATTCAAAGAGGATCCCGAGGTCAGGCGACGTGGAGTTGCAGCGCAGAAAACAGTCTCCATCCAAGACGGTGGGTAAGATACCGGTCACCTTGAACAGACATACACATACACACATGCTGAATTTCACATTTCTCACAATTTCTTTTTTGCAGAGCCTGAGTACAAAGAGTCTGCAATCCAGTATCTGTTGTAAGGTTGCAAACACAGCAACCTCCTCCTACCCTCGGAGAGAAGCTCCAGGTCTTTGGGCTCTTGGCGTTGTAGGTTGCTCTGACTACGTGGATGTTACTCAAAACCTGAAACACAGTGAAGCTCATGTTGAAAAAAGCAAGCGAGAGGGAGAGAATTAGATAGAAAGAGTTAAATCTGAAAAAAAAAAAACTCCATAAAAATTTTCCTGTGTTATGGCAGAAACGTGTTCTCTGTTGTCTGAGTTGAGCTGAAATGTGACTGTTTCATAAGCTTACACACTTAAAGAGACCAATACATGATTCCTGCCACTAAAGTAATCAAAGTTATGAATTACTTTGTGTAACACAACAACCGAAGTTGTTTTCACACCTCACTTTCTCTACATGATAAACCAATGCTATTGTAGTAAATGAAAGAAATTTGTCAGCATGACCTCTTTGGGATTGAATTGTAAGACACCAATGTGTAAAATTACAGAAAAGGTTCTGCTACCTCATTGATCAGAATCTCCGGTTATTACAAACAGAAAGTTTATTCTAATTCACAGAAAATGTGGACCCACTGAAAAAAAATGAAATATAGAATATTTGTAGGGCTTATTCCAGCCCCTAGCCATAATGTTAGACACCTCTGTTTTACCTAATACACTAAAAGTATTAATAAAATTAATTATACTCTGAAGAGATTTGAAGAAAGTAAAGAAGTACAGTAAAAAACTACAGTACAAAAGAACGTAATAATGATCGCTCCAACCAAGGAAGAATGGAAGCAAATGTTTCTGTCTGTAATGATGACAAAGTGTAGCGCCAGTGGTATAAGCTTTCTGCACAAGCAAATATGCTAAGCCATAAACTCTAGATGTGCAGATAATGTTGAAATAGCTCTTTTTAAAGACTATTGTAGACCACTTTATACAGCACATTGTAGACTATTTAGAGTGAAGCAAAAAAGAAAAAACTTCAAATAATGATGCATTCAGGATCTTTCTCAGTACTCTAAATGTTTGTGACTACCTTTCATAGTCTGTTGCATAAATTTATGTGTTGATTAATTGTTTGTAAAAATGTGGTTTTAAATTATTTTTTTCATTTTGTCATGGACTATAGTGTCTAAAATAAAAGTATACAGAGACAACCATGATACCTGAGTTCCGTCAAAGGCACAGAGGCGGACGTGCCGGCTGAGGACTTGAACACCAACCCCAGGAGTAGGAATCATCCTGCAGCTCCACAAACTGAAACAAACACTCGTGTTGACCTGCCGAGGACGAACCTACACCACAGGAGATTCACACAGTTCATGACTATAGTCGCTAGTAAGTGTCAGAAACACAGGGACAAGCTCACCTTGCCAGTATCTGGGTCCAGGAAGAGGTCCTTAAAGGAGAGCTGTGATTGGCTGAGCTGAGGCTGAATGTAATGACTTCCTCTGTATGTTATACCTAGTAAACGACACAAAGGGTTACAGCTTTGCCCTTAAAGTCATGTAGCATTGGCTTGTTAGATAAATATTACTATTTACAGTGACAGCTGTGCCTATCAATACGGTAACAATGGGGTAAAAATTGTGCATTCAATCTACTGTATCAAAATGATAGACCACAGTAAAAGTACAATAATTTTACCTCACTCACCCAGTATAAACTCTTAATTGTTAAAGCCTGTGCAGTTATGAACTTAAATAATTTTAAGTGTCTTTTAACCCAGTTCCTGTATCTTACAGTGTCAGCTGTTCAAGCTGTTTTAAGTGTTGGGTGTCATCTTAGTTTAAAGCCTAATTTCCATTAAGATGCAACAATTTGTATAATTGTTGATTTTTCCAAATATAAATGTGACACATCCTGTGATTCCTGCTTCACTAATGCAAGGACTTGTTACTACCTTGGAACACATTACTTAGAATTGGGGAAATGTAATTCACATTTTTTTGTTTTGCTTTATAGAAAAATTATACATTGACAAAGTAAGTGGCAGAAGTTGAATAACTGGCAATGAAAACACTGTTTTCTCCCAGCCCTATAACAGCCAGTTAACCTGTAGGACAGGGGTGGGCACCGAGGGCCGGTGTCCCTGCAGGTTTTACATGTGTCCTTGAACCAACACAGCTGATTTAAATGGCTAAATTATCTCCTCAACATGTCCTGATGTTCTCCAGAGGCCTGGTAACGAACTAATCATGTGATTCAGGTGTGTTGACCCAAGGTGAGATCTAAAACCTGCAGGGACACCGGCCCTCGGGGCCTGGAATTGCCCACCCCTGCTGTAGGATGATGTCAGGCAGCACTAAGGGAGGCAGGTCTGTTCACCACCAGTGGACCAGTAAGCTCTAGGATTTACTGAATTCTACCAGTGCTTCCAAAACTGCACAGATCCCCCATTGTGGGCAGAGTTTACTTCATATTAATTTCTGAGTTTATCCTGTCTCCCTCTTTCTCTCTCTCTCTCTCTCTCACACACACACACACACACACACACACACACACTTGCTGCATAATGACCTTCCTCCACCAGTAATTTATTGAGAGTTGATGGTCTGAATCCTGAAGGTATAGCACCCATGGCGGAGAGCACATCTGTTGCATCAATCTGTCACAGACACACGATAAAACCATAAAACGTATTTAATACAGAGCTAAAGATTGTGAATTCAGTATTTGCTGTTGGGAAAATTAATAGCAGTTTTAGTTCTTATAGTTATAACTGTAGACTACAGAAAGTCGCACCTCACTCAGAGCCTTTTTGACTGTACACCAGTTAGACTGTGAAGCACTGTCAACAAAAACAAAAGAAAACAAGAATAATTATGTTATTCATTCACACCAGCAAGTAATATTTTTATGTTGCCATTAATCTGGATAAATGTAGTTTTCGAGGTGATCTTCCTTTTAAACAAAGTCTCTCAAGCGCAGGGAAAAACAGATCCTGGAAGTTTAATGCCGTTAAATAAAAACAAAATAAAAAACTTTCAACCTCCGTTTGTCTGGATCATCAGTTAATTCTTCACTATCTTGATCTTCCTCCTCTTCCGACTCCTCCTTTTCATCATCATCTTCTTTTGAATCATCGTCATCATCATCGTCATCATCAACACTAGAGCCAATCTAACACATTATGGTTACATTTAAAATATAATCAGAAATCATATCCTGTTATGATCTCCATTTTTTGTCAGTCTATACTAATATTAAAAACACGATAAATAAAGAAAACTGCTGCAGGCTGCATTTTAATGTTCTCAGTAATGTTTTATAATTCCTTCAGCTAAACACTTGTCTAAATGAAAATTCATAATGTTGGACTTGCTATCGTTGCAGTTTTTGTACCTTCAGGAAGGTTTTTGGAACCACTCCTCTGCTGCCTTTAGTGTTCTGAGCCAGCCACCATCCATCTGCTGTCTTCCTGATAATCCTCAACACCTCCCCCTTCTGAAACAACAGGCCACGGAACACCATGTAGTTCACATAACTCACACATTTGTAACAAACAGATGAGATCAAACACAGTTCATCACAGGCAGGTCTGGAAATCAGATTTGAGGATAAACCTATCTTCCTAATCAGTTAAGTACTTGATTAAAAAATAACCGGCAATGGAATAAGATTCATTTTGTCCCTTTCCAATTCTGAAATATTTATATAGAAATACATGACCTTACATTATTTCAAACACTTAAATCATTCATCATTCTGAAAAATTAATTACTTTATATAATATCAAATTGGATAAGTGGAAAAAGATGAATGGATGGATGGACATAATGATTAGTAAAGCTTATAAATGACACTACAGTGCACTAGACTGTATGCACATGTCCACCAGACACATCACAGAAATGTTTAAAATTAAATAGGTATATAGTTTTCAGAAATATGTAAATTACACTTTTTTCTTAATTCACGCCTGCAAGACTGCAGATGGTGGATTTGGATGGCTAGAGCGCCCTCTTCTGTCGAAACTAAATATTATACAATACCGCTTTTAACATCCAAGGGGAAAGAATCCAAGCTCTAAAAGTCCTAAATATATTGCTGACATCAAGGCTGTTTGTATTTTACCCGAACAGACAGATCTCCTTCCTGCTCTCCTTTGAAATCACTGAGGACCATGTAGATGCGAGCATCTGACTGAGATGGCGGTTTCAAATCTCGCCTCTCATCACTGCCAGTGTTGTTATCATTTTCTACATGCTCTTCTTCATTATCGTTACTGTCTTCGTCATCGTCTTCTTCAGCACTATCTTCACTATCTTCCTTTGAAACATTACTGTGGACCAGGGAATAGTTAAGTGAAAAAAGGTATTCTTTGGTCAGATTTGTCATTCATTTGTCATTGAATTTGTCAGATAAACTGATGCTTTGCAATGAAGCATGCAGATTAAATTGTGGGGAAGTCAAGCCCCTGCAGCAAGGACTGTAAAGTACATACACAGATCAACAAAAAAACTCTATCATCCCAGTTTTCCTTCTTTGCAATTAGCATACATTTCACTAACCCTGCTTCAGTGCTAGGTCCTGGTGGCGACAGCTCCAGAGAGAGAGTTTTTAGACGCTCCAAGATGTTTTGCACTCGTCGCTCCTCTTCCTGTTTCCTCTGATCATAATTCCCCACTGGAGCCAGCTCATCAGCCTGAAAGATCAAGCACTAGCTTATGATGTCTAATTAGCTACACTGCTGTCAACCATGCAACATTTTCCACAAAGATAAATTAATATATAGATTTGGTGCTGTAAGTAATGACAATTGCCTTCATAAAAACAACTTATATTAGTCAAGTAATATCACTGATTGCTTCCAATTGTTGGCATCCAGAGATTATATTAAATCTGTGTACAATAATAGTATTTGAAAAGGTTGAAAAGTTTCTTAAAGATTAGAAAACTAACCTTGCTCAGTTTCTTTAGTGTCCTTAGTGTCTCCTCTGCTGACATTTGCAGTTTTTGGCATCTGTTTGCAAGTAGATATCAAATTTTCAAGCATTCCATAAAGTAGGTGATTGGGGGATGTGGTAGAGAGGGTCATCATGCTGAAATATCCTTGGGCAGACTGATAGCGAACTCACTGATGTACCCATTGCAGTGTGAGTATGTGTGTAATTGTTAGAAAATGCTTAGTTATAGTTACAATCCTGTATGGATTTGTGCGTGACTGGGCGAGTGACACTTTTAGCAGAAAACACTGTGAGTGCTCAACTGAGTAGAAAGGCGCTATATAAGTACACACAAGGATTTCAATGTTGAAACAGGTGAGGGTGCTTGTCTTAAGAGTAAGGAAGGGCACTGCTGGTGCTCTGCCACAGTTGGTTACCTTCGAAAGGCCTCTTCAGTGGATCCAGCCTGACTCTGGGCATCCTTCTCCAGACTGTCAACCTGTGAAAGTGTTTAAATCAATGTACGGTTAAGAATTGCACAGGACGGTATACATATTGCACATGATTTGTGCAAAATAACCATATTTCATCAGTTCAAATAAAAGTTGGCGTCATCAATAAGCGTTTATGTTGATGATTATGTCGGTTTTTATCTATGTTTACATTGCTAACTCACAGCAGTGCATCACAATGAATTGTTACGAACAGATGCTAATCAATATTTATGCTAGCGCAAGCCACGTCGGTGAAGGGCTTATAAGACAAAAGTGTTTAGAGAAACAGTCACGTTCAAGCCTCGGGATCACTTCATTTCGAAAAACCTCTGGGGGTACATGTGCAACAACTGTATAACGTTCAGTCTAAGCAGTTTGGTGCAATCGCACCTAGGTTTAAAGACGTCATTCTTTAACTGACCTGTTTTTTTATTTCATCCACTTCTCTCTGAGCTAGCTGCAAAGGTCCTCTTCTTTTTAGTGGCATTTATACACTTTTTAGGGTCATACGATCCGTGTGTTAGCTCATCTCCTAGCTTGCTAACTGACGCTAGGCTTCCAACAGTTGCTAGGCAACTGACTTCTTCTTCCTCGGATTATTTTTTTTATTTTATTTTCAATGTAATTTCCCATAACCCTGCTCATTGTGGGTTTATTTTAGTCAGCATATTTTGCTTATGTATTTTTTTTAAATATATATATATATTCGTAACTGAATTAACGCGATATTAATACAAAGGCTTTTCTGTTTTTTCCCGCAATTTTTGGCAGTTTACATCAAGCTACCGCCGCCTACTGGACTGGATGATGAAGCTGTAGGAAAACCTAAAAAGTGGTTGGTAACTATCATCGTATATTTTCTCACTATTCCTCGAAAAATTACTGATGTTACTGCGACTTCATAATGTTGGTGTTGTTTGTGTTTAATGCGCATTTGTTTCAGATTCAGTCCCATAAGGGTAAAAACTGATCGGTCTAAGGCCAAATTTGGGATCAAAAGGCAAAACTACCATTATTGATTGTAATCATATATAAATCCAAGTACTCTCCAAATTCTGATGTAATATATTTGCATTTCCTCTAATACCAGTTTTTAAATGCTAGCTGTTTGATGCTTTTACAGGTTTTATGTCCCAAAAATATAACAAAAGTTATTACTGATATTTTTACTTCTCTTCCAAACTCGAGTGTGACCCTCCCTTCCCCCCCAATAATCCTCAGCTTTTGGCTGTTCGAACCCATCCAGCACCACATCTACAGCTCCGCCATATAAAATTATATCACTCTTTCAAAGGACACTTGCGATGCACAGTTGTGTAAGTGCTTTCAAAAACACCTACAGGGGGCGTACGTTACGTCCTTTGCCCTGCGTGTTACCTTCACTACCACTTGTCATTTTCTTTTCCCCAAATTTCAAATGTATAATTTCAAAACATGCCGTCACTGTAACAGCGTTATTTTTTATAAAAAAGTTTAATCGTCGCTTATGCTTAGCTCTATTATGATGTCGTTCTCCAAGCGTCCTCGCTAAATTGCCCCCAATTTTCTATGTTGCGACCCTTTGCGTGACAGTGAAGGCAGCAAACACTGTTCGTTATGTCATTTATCAACCATGGCTGCACCCATCGCTCTTATTCAAGGTGCGAGCAGAGGACTGGGCTTTGAATTCTGCAGACATATACTTAAAAATAAATCACTTGCTACTGTTGTAGCAACATGTCGAAACCCGGACGGAGCTGCAGAGTTACGGAGCCTGGCCGGCCAACACCCGGGCCGACTGACGGTCCTCAGACTGGACGTGAACCACGAGGAGGACATCCGCGGAGCTGCAGAGAGGGTTAAGGAGAGCTTCGGTCGGCTGGATCTAGTCGTCAACTCCTCGGCAATGCTTCACCCTTCGGGGAAAGGAGAGACCAGCTTGAGGGATGTTTCTGCACAGGTAAAGCTTTGTTTTAGTTTGAGAAGCCACATTTCCGTAAAAACTGGAGTAAAAGTTAGTCTAACTCATTGTCGTGAGTCAAATTGTTGCCTGTGTAGAAAATTCTTGCACAGAATTAGTGCAAAAAACTTGGTGAGACACCATCATCATAGAGCCATTTGATTTCCCCCTATAGTTGTACATACATTGGACTTTTTCTAACAATCTCTGGTGGTCCTTAAACTGTGCTGGTGATGTCTGTGTCCAGCAAGAGTCTGAAATCGGTGACAAACTTCTCGCAATATTACTTATTAAGTACTTTACATTTAGAGCTACTCAAATAGTTCCTTACAACACCAAATTCATTAAATCCTTAACCTAAATAAGTAACTTTTTCCCATTTTCAGGGTATCATTTCCACCTTAACAACCAATACAGTGGGTCCCCTGGTCATGGCCAAGTATTTCTCCCCCCTCCTTCTTAAGGGCAGCGGTGGATTTGGTCAGCAGCCTGCAGAGAAAGCCAAACAGCACAGCGGGATCATTGTTAACATCACAGCGAAAGTGGGATCAATTGGAGACAATGGTATCTGGTGGTTCCGAAACACTTTGTGCATACATGTCATGTAGGCAGCGGCAGTTCCAGACCAAATATACCGGTGGGACTAGTGTTTTTTTTTTTTCATCAGGGCACAGAACAAAAGATTTTTTTTAATGTATTAAGTCACATACTGTACAGGATTGACAATCTGTGTTTCTGAATCCTCATTCTCTGCATCCTCTCCAGCTAACTCATCTGTCTCTCTTTCATCCCCTCATGATCTTCATCCTCTCTCTCTACACTGTTCTTTGTTAACAGGGGCTAAAAAGGACATAACAACTGATGTTGTTCCCAGTTTTCAGATACTGAAAACTGTATATGGCTGAAATTAAAAGTGCAACACCTTTATTTTTAATTTCTTGTTAAAATATACTTATGAAGGGACAAAATGAAATTGGTCTCTAACCCTGTAGGGACTGGCGCATATTGAAACAATGAAGCTGGATTTCATTGCAATGAACAACAGCAGTAACACGCGTGTCAAACACTGACGTCACTAAACTGAATCGTATCATCTCCGTCTCTTTACCTCTTTTCACTTTAGTTAGCTAATTCACGCTAGTGGTCTTCTTTGTCCTTTCTTCTTGTTCCAAAACCCACCGGCTAAACGGCTACAAATTTAAAAGAGCAAACGTGCAGCACCCTAAACAGCTCATGTTGAACACTGCAGCAGTTTAGTTCCAGTTTCTGTGCCACTGCATATCACCATAAGAAATTAATTAATTATTATCTCTTGAGCACAGAGGCCAGAGCTAGCTCTACAGGGGCACTGGCCCCTGTTGGCCCCTGTCTAAAACCACCTATGCATGTAGGCAGCACCCCTTTTGTCACTTAGCTAAAGGACAGAACAAAGTCACAAAGCAGATATTTTTCTTTTGTTATAATGTGCATGCATGTGCAGTGGTACAATGTTCATCTCTAATATTTTCTTCTCAGGTCTTGGAGGTTGGTACAGCTACAGAATGTCTAAAGCAGCTCTCAACATGGCCACTAGGAATTTGTCTATAGAGCTGGGCCGCAGTCGACCCAAGGTAAGTGTTTTCATACATGCTGCATTAATGTCTTGATGCATGCTCAATCATCCAGGTAAGGAAATCCCAAAAAGTTCATTCTGTTCATCTGGTTATAGCGTTTTCAGTGGGAGGAACATTTCGTCACTCATCCAAGTGACTTCCTCCCTTATGTGCCAGGGGTATCGGAACAGCTGAGACACATTTTCTCTAAGCACCGGGTCTCTGTTGGTTTCAAACCCCATAACACACTGTGCCAAAAATTGGTCCACCCCAAGGATCTGGTCCCCTGGCATAAATAAAGTAATGTAGTGTACACTGTTAAGTGCCAGGAGGATTGCCAGGATTTATACATCGGGGAAACCAAACAACCTCTGGCTAAACGGATGGCACAACACACAAGAGCTAACTTGTCAGGCCAGGACTCTGCAGTCTATTCACACCTACAGGCCAGTAGATACTCTTTCAGTGATGGGGATGTACACATCCTGGACAGGGAGGAACACTGGTTTGAGCAGGGAGTCAAGGATTTACATGAAAAGGGGAAAAAAACATCTCTGAGCAAGGACTAAGAAGCTTGTTACTGGTGTTTGTATCTTTCTTTTAGAGCATGGGTTAGGGTATGCCCTTGTACATAAATCCCATAGCCCATAACGATGTGTTGTTTTTTTTCCAGGTTGTTTGTGTGTCCCTACATCCAGGAACAGTGAACACAGAGCTCTCCAGGCCTTATCACCGGAATGTGCCAAAAGACAAGTTGTTCAGCACTGAACACTCTGTGAACTGTCTAATGAGCATCGTTGACACACTAAATATAGAAAAGACTGGAAAAGCGTACAGCTGGGATGGAACTGAACTTCTGTGGTAGAATTTCTAAGAGATGAATTTCACCACTTCTGGTCTTAATGGTGAATTTCTGAGCAGTGTTGAGACAATGTGGAGATGAGCTGGACTTCATGCTATTGCCGTATAAGACATTCGTGCTCAAGTGACAGTTCAGATGGTCAATGAAAAACCTCTTTTACTACCTCATAATTATCCAAAGTGCTTAAATCATCTGTATCACATACAGCTTTTGTGTGAAGCCATTATTGACAATGTATCTGGTTTTGATATTTCATACAACTCTTATGTAGTTTAGCACTGCTCATTTTGATGGTTAAAAATCATGTAATATCTCACTAATCTTGACGTCTTTCCCCAATTCAGTAATATCAACGGGTGGTTTGTATTAAAGGTGTATAAATTATCTGACAGTTTCAAATGTGTGGTTGCATTACACACACACACACACAGTCTTTTATAAGCAACCAAAAGTTGATCTGAAAGTGAAGCTTACTGCAAGGAGAATCAGAATGAAGCTTTAGCAACATCTGGATGTTGGCACAAAGACTAACTCCTAAAGATAAAATAATAAAATCCTTTACATAGGATCTGTAAGATTTTTTTCCTCCACATTAAGACTGAAACTGATAGTGATAAAAGTTAATCCCAAAGAATCTGACTTTATGAGAGCATCTTAGGTGGAAAAACTATTACAGGTGAGGAGAAGGATTTCTAAAAGTGTTTTTTTGCAGATGAGAAAATGGCAGAAAGACAAAGAGGCACAAGATACCATATATTGTGCAAATGCTGAATGATGCTTGTTAATGAAAGGCTACAGGTTAGAGTGTGCATGAGGTGTTATTTGTTGTTGATGCCATCAAAGTTGCACTCAGAATTCCTGCACAGTGAAACGGTGCCAGATATAAAGGTGAAGATATTTGACAACTGGAAAAACACTGGACTGCAGCAGTCATGGCTCAGTTTGTTGCAATCTTCCACCAGAGGTGTGATCAAAAAACAATTAGTGCTTTCACCACGTCATATATTCAGAAAAGGTTAATTTGATATGCAATCATAAGAAAATAAATGCAACTCCCATAATGTAAATAGATTACTGCATTTGTAGGCCTATGGTTCTGTGCATTGCTTTTTAAAACAAGATTTACACTTTAAAAGATTTCACTGCATATAAGATAATATTCATAGTTACACAGTTACTTCTATGACTAGGTGGGTCAGTTTTACTGTCACTTATAAAGCGTGTGTCTTTTTGTTTGTTTAATTGTTGTTGGTCAATAATTGTTAGTCAACCTATGTTTCACAAGTAGTAATGAAGTCAACCACACCTCATCACTGAGGTAGAGGTTTCAGTGTTTTTGCACAAAAGATGGTTTTTAATTTAGAGTATCTAAAATTACATTAAGGATCAGCTCTGAGCCCCTTCTTGTTTATAGTGGTGATGGACAGGTTGCCAGATGAGGTCAGGCTGGCATCTCCATGGACTGTAATGTTTGTAGACAATGTCAGAGTAGGGAGCAGGTGAACGAGAGCCTGGAGAGGTGATGGTATGCTCTGGAGAGAAGAGGAATGAAAGCCAGCAGAACACAAAACAGATGTGTGAATGAGAGAGAGACAGACAGGTGTAACAATGAAGATGGACGGGTTTAAATACCTGGTCAATCATCCCAAACAACAGATAAAATTTTCCATTACAAAAGTGCACAGGAGAGGTGAAGAGAGTGCAGGCAGGGTTGAGCTGATGAAGAGCATCATGGGGGATTTTTGACAGCAGCAAGAGAGAAAGGGAAGGTTTACAAGATGGCAGTGAGACTTGCTATGATGCATGGTTTTGTAGACAGTGGCACTGAAAAAAAGACAGGTGATAGAGTTGAAGATGTTGAGGTTTTCACTGGGTTTGACCAGAGCGGACACGATTAGAAAGGAATATATCAGAGGGACAGCTCAGGTGGTTTGGAGACAAAGTTAGGGAGACAAGGCTGGCATGGTTTGGACATGTGCAGAGGAGGGTTGTGGCATTTTGCACAAACCAAAATTACTTTGAGAAATAAAATAACTATTTTAAAAAAGTAAGCACATTTTAATCCTGTTAACCCAAATTTGTATTTGCTGTAGAGGAATTTAATTAGGTGCCCAAAACATTTCTGTAAAACTGCAACTTTCCAGTTTCTACATAAACCTGGCATATTTCCTCAAATTTAGAACTTTTGCTGTTTTATAATAAGATTATAGCCAGTTAAATTACTGTATTCGTCAAGCTAGTGTGATTTCAACAGAAGTTTTGAAACAACACTGAATCTTTGCCAAAGGCTACATTCAGACAGCATATATTTTTGTTTATGTAACTCCTTTGTGGGTTAGAGGTCCACCACAGTCACAGGAAAAAACCCAGATTTATAAGCTGTATAACAGGGAGCATGACGCCAAAAGGAACAGTTTTAATATTCTTAATAGACTCCCTTAAATATTAGATAGAACTGATTGTTTCCCTTTTCTGTGAACATTTATTTTGAGGGAAAAAAATCTGATGAACCACATTCAGGTCAGTATGTTATGGACACATGGACATAAGAAGAGTAGAGGAGAACCTTAAGGCATAGCGGGCTGCAACTGGTTGACCTGATTTCTACCAAGTCTGGGTTACCGGGATGTCTTTTAAACCTATACTATAACAATACGGTGGAGCCAGTAAAATAATATACCTAACAGTTATTGCATGGTATATGATGTTTTTTGTTTGTTTCCTTTTGTTTTTGGTCCATATCAGTCCATGTTACATTATGTCACTTGTAGTTTCCACAGTGGGTTTGCTCATTTCATTTTTGCTTTTGTTCTTTACAAATGTGTAATTTTACTTTAGTTTGTATTTTTGGCGTTAGTTTCCTTCTTTTTGGTTATTATAATTTGTTTAGTTTTAATTAATCATTATAAGCTCAGTATAACCAAAGCACCATTTAACCAGAAGATGGCAGCAGTACAAGACTCCATCAACTTTTGGGGGGGTAAAATAGTTTGGCTTTATCTTAAATTAGCTGGCCACATAATGGGAATTTTGAGATATGCTTGTCTATTGTGGCATGGTGATCTCAATTATAGTGTAACTATAGTATTTCAAAGAGTGGAAAAGGGGCTGCTATAACTTGTACACACGTGACTGAGACTGTTCTGACAGCTCTGTGTATGGCTTCTATAATAATAGGGAGTCCAATTGTAGGATATTTTATTTATGTATTTAAACCGTTCATTGTATTTATCACGTAATGATGTCAGTTTGTGGTGATGTGTCTGTAATGGGATATTTTATGCATTTCTTTTAAGACCTTTACAAGCCGTCTTTCTGGTTTGCCGTCCATATTAGTTGCTCTAGTCTCTAGTTTCCTTTATCAAGCTGATATTGCTGTTTGACCTTTGTATCTTATCTGAACCGTGCTCATTATATAATGCTCTGTCCATTGTTTTCTCTTTGCCGCAATGTCTTACGTAAATGATTTTTTCTGGCGATTTATTATATTTTATTTTCCAAAGTTTGTAGGAAATGAACTATAAGAGGGGCCTAATAATAAAACACATCAGATACTGATTTTAAATTATTCTGCGGCAAAAAACAAACAAACAAACAAAAAACGCTGCTCAAAAGACAGATTTTTCAGTTGGATGTGCGTTTTTTTGCATGCAACTTCAGGGTCACTACAGTTCATTTTCATGACTGATACATTGACTGGCAGCTTTGTGCGCGCATCACGCGTGGAGAGGACTGCGGGGAATGAGGATGACGGCCAACAGCGACGCTTATAAATAAAGCGCCCACCGCTGCACGGAGTGGTACTGTAGACTTTGGTGAAGAGTAAGCCAGCAGGGAGCGGCCGCGGTTCATTGTTACATCGAAGGCGACGGGGAATGAGTCCATTCTTGCATGTTGTTGTGTTAAAGCGAAGAATTGCGGTGCATCTCCTGCAGAAAGCAGAGAAAACCGGTTAGAGGAGGTGAACGGGTTTAGGCCTTGAGTGGAGGAGCTGATGTGACGTAGCAGTCCACCGACACACACACACGCGCGCGCGCCGGCTGCTGCTGCCTGCCAGGATCTCAGTTTAGGGAAATGACCGCGAGTGACCTCAAGGGAAACACTGTATTTTAGCGGTTGTTCGCAATTTTGTTTTTACGTACATTATAGTAAAATATACGACACAATTTAGCCACATACTTTAGATTAAAATACGTTATGTGAAGACGCTAGCTGGTCGCTAGACTGCCTCATTACCTTGGAAGACGGGCTAGTATTAGCTGGCTAAGCTAAAGTAGCCGGGTTAGACACTGCTAGCGGCTGGGGCTCTTACGTTTTGTTTCCGTCACAGATGCAAAGCTACGTTAGGTTAGGCTAGCTGCTGCCATGGATAAAGCCAAGTCAATGGTGGATAAGAAAGGAGCTTCGGGACCCTTTCATGTTAACAATGGGCAGAGCCAGAAGGTTTTTCACAGTCATGTCATGGTGGCCACTAACGGCAGCTGTTGCAGCAGCAGCAGCAGCAATGCATTCGGCTCAAGCACCGTACCCAGCGGCAGCGGCACGTTTGAAAACATGCATCATCTGCACCGCGGAGATGATGCAGAGTGCAACGGGTCCCCGGCCAAGAGGTGCAGACTACGGAGGAGGACTGAGTCGGTGCGAAAACACAGACCCCGTAAGTTAAAGGGTTTTTCTTTTTCGTTCTGACATGATTTTTCCGTATCTGCTGTCATTTGTGCCAAACATGAGCCGGGTAAATGCAATACCAACCGGCCGGTGTTTGCACAATCGTGCAGTGTTGCAATGAGAGGAATGGAAAAGCTGTCACTCAGCGCGAGTTCTGCCTCATTGTTAACGATTTCTAATTTATCATAGCTGTGTTATCTGCTTCAGATCACACTGGTGTCCGATTAGAATGCGTTAAACTGTTCTGTCCAATCTTCAAGCCCTGCCGTCGCCAGGGAGACCCCCTTTTGTTTTTAATGAACCCTCAGGTTGCATTTGGAGCGCTGTGATTGGTCGGTTTCTGGTGGTGAAAAAGCTCCTGATAAGTGGGCCTGGTTTACCGCAGCCAATAAGCACTGGACTCTTGTCTACAAGAGTGAGGGTGAATGAGCAGCAGTCCCGCCCCATTATTTACCGAGTATGTTCTGATGATGGGAGTAGGTTCATCCGGGTAAAGTTGGAAGTTTTAACAGAGAATATGTGAAAGTCTCGTTTTATTCAACGAGTAAAGTCTTTTCAGATCTCCGGGACTGACTAACACTTTCTGCGGAGATACAGTTTTTAACATTTTTCAGTTGTTATTATTATTATTTTGTTCACTCCGTGAGACGATATCTTGCAACATTATGAAACTCATAAATGAGAAGAAACCTGGTAAGTTTTAGTTGTCTTTTATTTGTTGGTACTGAGGATATCTAGGCATTACAATATATGTAGAATTACTCTTAATTACATGGACATAACAGTCAGTAATGCTTTCGTGCACAGCTGACTGCCAGCCATACTTAAGCATTCAGTGAAAGCCATTGGGTTTGTTATGGCTGAGTGTGACTGTCATGGTAAATCTCGTTACTGCTCTGTGGAGATACTTGCGGAGTGACCACATGGGCTTTTGAATGCCTTTCTTTATAAGTAAGCATGACGGCATTGCGTGAGTCTGTTAGTGACTATTTGGGAGAGACAAAGGCTGATGACATAGTTCTTGGTTTTCAGTGGATTTTTTGTCACTTTAACCCGTTACAAGCTTGTTCTATATTAATCGCCTCCCTTATGAGATCTCAAATACACTAATGTACACATATTTTTAAAAAGTGCTTGGTTTTGTTTCCTTACTAAGAAAACTGTTACCTGTTGTTCTTAATGCATTGCATTCTTTTTACAAAGTGACTAGAGTATAGAAATATATTTAATTATGCTCTGATATTTAAAATTCTTTCATTGTCACTTTGTCACAACATTTTTATAGTACTGCTGCACTTTACTCACTGATGGACAGAAATCAACCCATAAAAAACGTTTTATTATTAAAGAATGACATTGCAATCTGTTTGAAAGACTTATCAGAGAATAAATATTATCAGTTGTTATTCTGTAGGATGAAAAATCAAGTACAAAAAGATAAGACAGAATAACTTCTTTTGGTTAGATGTACCACTGCATATATATAGTATGTATTGAGGTTTGTATCTGTGAGTGATATGAGAAAAGCTAATCAGAAATTTTGAAAATCGCTATGATAAAATGTTACTGTAGACTAATATAACATACTTTTTAGATTTCACATCTTGATCTGGCTTTCTGTGATAACTGATGCATAAATCATAAGAGAAGTGGTGCCACTGGAAAGAAGAACCTACACCAGAATTAGCCCAGATTACAACATTAAGGACTATTTCATCTGTAAACTTTGAAATGTCCGGTCAGAGCTGCTCTGCTTAATGGTTGAGTTATCCTTGGATGCTGGCCAGCCATTCTGTCAAACCAGGATAACTTTCTAAGCTTTTCCTCAGTGAGGGCTGAACCTGGAATGTGTTCCCCTCAGGGGTGTGATTTTTGAAGTGGTTTAAGGTTGGGGTTACTTTCGGGTAACACTGCCTGTAGTACCCTTTATTTGCACCGGAAGCAACTTGGCAGCAGTTAGTACACGCAGTTAACAACAAAGCTGAAACTTGTCTTCACAGTTTTTTATTAGCTAATGTTTCAGTTTGACCTTTTAGTTTTTAACCAGCACATACGATTTTATCCTGTTTGTTCAAACAGGCATAAAGAGATATTTATACAAGTTATACAAGAATGTTTCAATACAGTGCAAATATACGAGTAATTACATCCATTACTGAAGTGCACTGTCACCCTCACCCCAACCAGGTGTGGCAGATAGTTGTCCCTCCCTGAGCCCAGTTCTACTGGAGAATTCTTTCTATTAAAAGTGAGGTTTTCCTTCACCAAGTGCTTGCTCAGAAGGTCATCTGATTGTTGGGGGTTTCCTCTGTATTATTGTAGGGTTTACACTATAAAGCGTCTTGAGGTGACTTTTATTGTGAATTGGCAATTCAATAAAATTGAATTGAATATGTTTTAAGCTTTGTTAGATTAGTGTGAGGATCTCATACCAAAGTTTTCCTGAAACTGTTCTGGCATTTGTGTGCATGTCCCTTAATTGAGGGTGTAGTAATTGTCAGTTTTATTTTATTTTTGCCACTTTAGTAACAGAAAACAAATATATCTCATATATAGGAGTGTCTCAAAAGCATTCTCACAAATGAAACCTGTGATAGTTTTTGGATATATTCAGGTTGCGACTTTTTCATTTAATGACAGAAACAAACAGACAGACAGAAAAAGTAACCGTGTCACACCCAGTTTCAATCTCATTTGGGTCATCCTGTTCAACCTGAGCATAATTTAGTAACATAGTTGCACTGATAAAGAGATACATGTACAGGTTCATCCAGGTGTGCCACAGGTTCAGTCAGTGTTCTACTACTGCCTTATTTAATGGATTGTGACTAAGACATGATGACGAGTTTCAGTAAATGTTTAGGAAATTTGGGAAGGTGGAGATTGTTTCAGAGATAATGTAAATTCAGATGAGGGGAAGTGCTTGACCTATGAAACCCAAAATCCAACCAAAACTTCTTCTCCAGACTGAAACTTCTCCTCCACACTGAAACTATGTGGAGTCCTGCAATTCTTCTGATTTCCATTTCTAAAGAGTAGAAAAGTGCCATTTGCCTAAAAATGTTCCCAAGGACAGCACACTTGGAGGGGTTTTCACCCAACAAAAACTTGCTCCCATGCAGTCCTCCAAAATCCCAACTACAAATTGCTGGTTGTTGATGATGTTGTGCAGTGGTTGAAAGCGGATTGGTTGACAAGTGGACCAGAATAGAGGACGGTGTTTGACAGGAATGGGACAAGTGAGGGGGAAAAAAGATATAATATGAAAATTACGCACAGTGGCTGCAGTGGACACACTTGGCTTCACTTCTATATGCTTCTTTATGCTATAACTTTACTCTTCTCTTTGGCTGGCTGACAGACCAGCAACAGCTCAAGGAAGAGTAGCCCACAGACCGGTTGTACCACTGCCTCCATCAACAACTGACAGGTAGAAAGTGGTCAGCAGCTGTTTTAAAATAGAAATAAGTTGTTTCCAGGATTCGTTTGTGTGTGTGTGTGTGTGTGTGTTTTATATCTGTGGTATACAAAATTAATTGCACAAAGAATAGTCTGCAATGAAAAAAGTAATTTCCTGTGATATCACAAATTGATACTTGCAGTACAGAACCTGGAACAAGGGAATACTTGAGACATAACAAAACACATAGCACATAACAAAACAATACTCTGGCTTTTGTTTATTGAGGTAATACAGACTCAAGGCCAGCCTGCCCATGAGGAAACATGAAACCAGACGGACTAGATTATGTGGTAATAGCAGATGATGCTTCAAATAATAACAAAGATTTCTCAGTAATAAATTGAATGTGTTGTTGTATTGGATATAAAAAATACACATCTAAGTAAAGGTCAAGTGTGGGAAATGATGGATGTAATTAAGTTTTAGCAGTAACATTGAAGGTGATGGTGGTACTTCTCTGATTGTAACTATAATAATATGTTCGTAATAGTAAAAGTAAAGTGGATGCAAAAAGAGATGAAGATAATGGTGAAACACTTAATCTTAAGACTTTAGAATATCCAGAACAAAACATCCTTATTATCTTCATCAGGATGTTTACATCATCCCAGAATATAAAAAAGGCAAATGTAGCTGAACAGGACAGCTAATTTGTACTTTGTACTGAGTAAATGTATTTATATACATTCAGCCTCTGGTTAGCACTGTAACTTATCAAAATCTTTTAAATGAAAAAAGATATAATCTATGACCTTTTAAAGTAATGCCCTGTCATTACTAACGGTAAATATATTGTCTAGGTATGCAATAGAGGAACCGGACTGTTTTTTTTTTTTGTTGTTTTTTTTGGTGTACCTTTTAAGTCTCTCTCACTCATTTTTGTCATGCGGGGCAAAAGCAATACTTTTGTTGTGTCATTCCCTCTTCTTTTTGCATAATGTGCTTCCACACACATACAAACACCAAGCCCTTCTATGAAACCTGAGCTTAAAGGTGAAGCAATGAGAAATGTTATATATATATATGTTAGTTTTTGTGTGTGTGTGTGTGTGTGTGTGTGTGTGTGTGTGTGTGTGTGTGTGTGTATAAAATCTGTGTATGTCATGGGGACATGTAGTGCAATACAGGTGTTTGTTAGGCCAAGGACCTTTTACCTACATCTACACAAATCACTCTTCATGCCCCAACCTTGCTCTTTGGCTGGGCAAAGTGTGTTTGTGTGATATGGCCCTGTATGCTCTTTGAAGCCTTGAATAAGTCAGGAGTTCCTGACTTCTTGTTTTTTCCATGACCCTGAAATTGCTAAAGACCAACTCTTAGAGAGATTTAAATGCTTTGGATACCTTAAATAACTTTCTACATAATAGTAAAAGAGTGATGGAAACAGCTAACAGTAGTTTTCCTATTTGCCTTGCAGTGAATCAAGTTTCAGTGTGTTAATGAAATCCATCCACTCAACCATCCATTTTCTTCCACTTATCAAATTCAGGGTTCTGGTGGTGCTGGAGCCTATCTCATCTATCATAGTGTGAGGGGGGCAGGGTACAACCTTGACAGACTTCCAGTCTATCACAGGCATGTCCATAAAATTCAACAATAACAAAAAAGTACTCAAATGACTAGGCTGTATATTCATATTTGCTGATAACATCTCTCCCAGGAAAGCATCCTCGCAAGTTGGAGATACAGACACCCTCAGGACAAAACGTTGACACGTCAGTCAGGAAATGCATTTTTCATGAAGTGGAAACTTTGTCCCAACACAGCCAATGTTGACATGTTAGAAAAAGTTGGTGGTAGTCTGTCTTGACCTATTGTGCAAACCTGGCAGAAGGGAGCATTTGTATCAACAGTATTTTTGCGTTTAGTTAACTTTATATCTCTTTGATATTCTTTATTTTTTATATATGCTTTATTTAGTTACAAAGTTCCTGAATACATACCAGGTCTCTTCTTTTAAGAAGTCCAAGTCAAATAGGCAGTGCAAAAGGTTACCAAAAAAACACAAAAGTAACAAAGAGAAATGATAAAACAAGAGATGCTTACACATCTTAATGCATTTACTAACAACTTTAATCTCTGCTATCTATTGTCCCCAAACTTTAGATTTACAGTCTTTTTAGCCTCTGATTTCCACACACAAAATTGATGGTGATTGATGACTATGTGTGCTCTATTAGTTCTGTTTCCCATTGATGTAGTGGCCTTGTTGAATAAAATGTAGCATCCCTCATTGAAATCCAAAGAGGTCCCTTTGTTGCTCTTTGCTCTTTTTTTTTTTTTTTTTTTTTCCTGTCCACTAAGCCCACTTTTAGACACAACCTCAGAAGAACGCTAGAGCTTAATTTTTAATTTTTATCCTCTCTAAGATTGAGTACATTTATGATAGACTGAGGTGGTATGGAAACTGTCCGGGTGGTCTGTCAAATTAAAATCAGATTTTTTTTTCCGTTTTAAAAAAATCATGGATGCTGTGTTTTTGGGCCAGGGGTAGAGGGACCTTTCCTACTTGTGATCAGCTTGAAGTTGAAAAGCTAGTACTTCTGACTGAATGAGGCTTCATATAGTACAGATAATCTGCACATTTGTGAAGGCTTCATTAATGCTGAACAATATGTAAATATTTTATGGAACCGTGTCTTCTTCAAGAAAGGGCTTGTTTAGAAGAATAATGCCACACTAAATTCTCCATGTAATACAACAGCATGGATCTTTAGTAAAAGATTGGGGCTGGCAATGTAGTCCTGTCACTTACTGAAAACATTACAAAATGAAAAGTATAACTGAATTGCTGAGCAGCTCATATCCTTTCTCAAGAAAAAAAAAGAGGTCAAATCAATTCCCAAATAGTTAGAGAGTGTTGTTAAATAAATGCAATGCAGTATCATGTAATCAAATGGAAGCCACAACTTCTCATTTTCAACATTTAATATCTTGTCTTAATGACAAAGTCATTTTCAATTATTGCATTGTGGCATTACATTTTGTACATTATCGCCAACAGGCTTCAAAACAGGGTTACAGTTTTCTCTTACAACGTATTTGTGATTTTTGCCTCTTGTTCAAGACAAACACCAGTGTTGCAGACGCTGTGCATGATACTTGGCTGCCCATGTTAGCAATTTCAGTGCTTCAGGTTCAGGACATATAACATCAACAGAAGGGGCTGGAGCTTGAAACACCAAGCTTGCAATTAGTGGACACTCTGCTGTACCATCTGAACCATAACTGACATCTTCCTTACTAACATTATTATTGTGGCTTAAATGTAGTTTAAAGAATTTCCACAATGACAACATAAAACCCTAAAAAGGGAAACAGGAAGTTTGTAGTTTTCACACAGATCATTAAAAAGTCACAGCAGTGATGTTAACATAGTTAGAGTCTCCAAGCAGCTCAAAATAGACTAAATTAAAATCCTTAGATTATTTATGTTTATTTCAGGGAGGAAGTCATGATTTTTATACTGTAATGTTAAAAAAAAATATGTTTGTTTGTATAAATTTAAATTCTGAATTTGAATCATGTCATGTACTGCTTGTGAGTTTGTTCTTTGGCTGGGGTTATGGAGAAAAACATGATTGTCACTTGAGGCAGACCCTGTCATCTACCCTGGCTGGCTGGCTTTCGTAACCTTTCCTTGCAGTGTTGCCTTTCATTTTGTCACAGTGGGAGATTTCATTTCTTTGAAGGTGGAAGGCAGAAATGCTAGTAACAATCCATAATACTTGTGCAATTTTACTTTTCTCTTTTAAACCATTAATCTTGATCTCAGTGGTGAGAGCTGCTGTCTCTATTATAAGCATGTATTTCCTGTATTAAAAAAAACAGAAAAAGAAAAAAATATTCTCTTTGTTTGGCAGGATAAAATGATAGTAATGAATCTAAGAATCATTAGTGTCACACTCAACAAGAGGAATATTTGAGTTAAAAAAAAAAATCTAGCAGGTGAGATTTCCACAGCAGGCATTGGAAAATCAATGTCTGTCAGTTCTTATTTACAGACATGAGAGCAGGTCACTGGGTAAGAGGGCACAGTGGCAAAAAAGTGCACTAGACAATGAATGTGGTGGTGGGTGACTAAAAGAGGCATTAGCCACTGTAGTGGAGTTGGAGCAGGTGTAGCGTTGGGCTATCAACAGATAACCTTAACAGGGTTAAAAGTCATAGAGTTGGTTTTGGTTCCTATTAGTTAGCTCAGTTTTCAATAGGCAAAGGTGTAAAAGTATTGCATGAGTTTACATTGTTCTGTGCAAATCATTTTATAGATATTAAAAATAATGTGAAACCTGAGTAACCTTTGGTTACGACAGTTTGCTGACATTAAAAGCAATATCAGTGGTATATCATTTACAAAGCCTATCCTTTATGTGTTCAAAAGAAAGTAGATTTTAGTAGGTGTAAAAGTGGAGACTGTGACACAGTTTCACCAAAAGTGAGATGTTACACTGAAGAGATTAATACTGAAGTTACTGTTGCGCATTCACTTTACTGACAAACAGTAAACCGTATCGTATAAGGACACATTCCCCCTACAGGACCTGCTTGGCCAAAACCATTCCACGAAGTCTTGGTGCACAGTTTTTGTGCTGATGTTTACTCTGAGAGGGTGGTGTGGAACCCTGTAGTTATTGAGTCAGCAGAGCACTCGTGACTTTTACACACTAAGATCCTCAGCTCACAGCAACCCTGTTCTGTAAGTCTTTATGGTCTGCCATTTTGTGGCTGAGTTGCTGTGGTTCCTAAACCCTACCACTTTGCAATAATACCACTTACAGTTGATTGTGGAATTTTTACAAGGGAAGACATGCAGCAAACTTAGTTTTTGCAATCTTGGCATCCTGTTACAGTACCACACTCGAATTCAGTGAGCTCTTTAGAACCACACATTCTTTCTCAAACATTTTTAAAGACAGACTGCATTGTTAGGTGCCTAATTTTATACACCTGTGTATAAAACCTGTGGATTTAAAACACATGAATTCAAAGATTAAGACATTTGGCCCAATACTTTAGTCTGTATAGTATGTCAGTTTGACATAATTTACCATAAACATTAGATTGAGGGTCACATGTGCATATGCGTGTGTTGCTAACACTAATTGCTAACAAATCATAAAGGATGACCACTTGTCAAAGGATGATAAGTCGTCATCCTCTGAAGTGGAATCCTGAGCTTAGCTGAAAGTGGACTTTGCCTCAGTAAGCCAGACAGTCAGTCTGTTCCCTTCACTGGTCAGTTGTGAAATAGTCACTCTGATCATCATGCAAGGGCCAAGGCGCAGAGAGGGCAGTGAACAGTTGCGTGCTGACCTTTTTAAGTCCAAATGCTGGTAAATTAGTTCAGTGTTTAACTACTACTGTCATAAAGGTAAAGAGTCAAAGATATCAATGTTCTAAGTCTGATTTACTTGGATTTGAAACAGTTAATTGATGAATTATTTATGAATGTTGTATTTGTATGTTATTGTTGTATTTAATGTTATTATTCAGAGTTTTTGAAATTGATAGGAAACTGATGACTGCAGGCACACGCACTCTTTACAGTTAAGTGATTAATCATTTGCTGAACTTCTATTCAGAGGTAGCTGCTTCAGTAGAGAAGCTTACTGATCAACATTTACTCTCATTGAAGCTTTGAAATAAAATGTGTTCTTAGCATCTAACAGTATTCAGTGAGCAAAATCCAAGTTTATAAGTCTGAAATCTTGAATTGCTGATTCTATATTTACAGAGAAATATATAAACAATTACTTAGAATGGAAATCAAGCTGATGTATAAAGTAAGGACACATCGCAAGTGTCAGTGTTTGTGTGACATATCTCATAATAAACTGATCAGCCAAGGAGTTGTAGAAGAAGCTTCATTTGTTTATCATTCGTGTTTCTGTAGGATTTTGTTTACATGTGAAAGGCGTATTATATATTGTCTCAGTGTGCTGTTTACCAGTCATGTACTAAATGATTGGCTTCAACACAATCTTTTGTTCAATGCTGCCTTCCACAGCACCACAGCAACACATAGTTTATGTGAGCATGGTTGTCTTGAACACATGGTTTCCATTGTTCCAAATAACACACTAAATGATACAGCTGGTATTAAATGTCATGTGTGAAACCTTCCTTTTCATATTTGTCTTACCTCTCTACAGCACAGCAAAAACTTAAAACTAGATTTGAGGTATGCTGAGTGTTTTCCTCTGATTTAGCTCTGTGTAACCTCATTTTGTTATCAAACCATTCTTTACCAAGATTTCAACCAGAACTTTTCTCTTTGCTGAAGTGCCAATGCAGTTAGCTTATAAATATGGCAATATATTTTGTACGTCTTGAAAAATACAATTTGATGTATTGTTTTTGGAGGCAAATATCCATTGCTTTGTGGTGAATTAAAAACATCCTGCAGTATCACTTATGTCATCCTGGCCATGTAAATGTTAATTTAATTAAAGTGACTGACAGATGAGAAACAAGGGGAAGCTATAAGGAGTGGAACAGAATGAAGTTGGAAGAAGATGGTGTTCAGTAAAATAAAAAGCTCAAAGGACAAAAAGGAAAAATGTGTGGTGAAAGGCAAAAAACTCCAAATGAGAGAATGCTGCATTAAGTTTAGATGGAGGAGGGGAGGAAGTGGGAAAGGTCGAGAAAGGAAGATGGATGGTGTGTATGAGACTGTGATAAAGGCTGAGAGGAGAAGCTAAGGGAAAAAGAAAATAGGAGGCTGAACAGTGTATGAGATACCGAGCGAACGGGAGATGATGGGGAGTGGTAACTGTTTCTATGGCAATCTTGTGCTGTGGTAGCTTTTTTTTTTCCCTAGCCAGTGGTGCCAGAAGATTTTCATCTTTTTGTTCTGAACTCAGTGTTCTACCCCAAAAAATGTTGTTGTTGTTTTGCAGCATTCGATGTACAGTGCTCCTACTAAAACCATCCTGGAAGCAACATTACTGTCTTGGCAATTTGGATATCTTAACTGCCTTTGGGCAGTTATTTTGCAACTCCTATCTAAATGAACAGGGAGACATTAGTAATAAACTCCATTGATAGAATTACTGGAATTTGCTTCATTTCCTTTATTCATTCCTTGATTATGATATCCATAGGCTTAGATAATAATGAGCAGATGTGCCTGCCACATCACAGTTGAAAGTGTTATGATTCTCAACTGCATGTATCTGTGCAGCAACACAGTTGGCTCATATGTTTCCTGGTTTAGCTTTTAATTGGCTTTTGGCAGAGGGATTGGGGATAAATGCCTTGCGGTTATTGAGTTCTTTCATAGATTTCTATTAAGGATTATTACTCTGAGTCTCTGGTGCTTGTTTCATGCAACTTTGGTCTAGAGCACATCATGGTTCAGGGGTATGTCCTTATCATTTGCAAAGGAAATAGGCTTGTATTTATTTTTATTAACAGAACAACCAGAATTCAATATGTTATGCAAAAATGTCTGCATAATGTCTTGTTTTTTTTAAAAAGTAACAGTTTCCTTGTTTTTCCATTACCTTCTCCAGCCTTCCCCTGGTTTGGTATGGACATTGGTGGGACTTTGGTCAAGTTGGTGTACTTTGAGCCAGTCGATATAACTGCAGAGGAAGAACAGGAGGAAGTGGAAAACCTCAAGTCAATCCGCCGCTACCTCACCTCAAACGTTGCCTATGGTATGACTATTTACACAATTTATGAGATGAATTTTGTTATCAGCTTCAAATTCAGCTTTTGGGTTGAGTGTTCAAAAGAAATTAAAACCCTAACACAAATCAGGAGACAATACCATATGGTAAAAATTATTCTTTCCTCATTCAGGTAAAACAGGTGTACGTGATGTTCACCTGGAGCTGAGGAATCTGACCATGTGCGGCAGGACAGGAAACCTGCACTTCATTCGCTTCCCAACACAGGCCATGCCCCGCTTTATTCAGATGGGACGGGATAAGAACTTCTCCAGCTTGCACACAACACTGTGTGCCACTGGAGGCGGGGCTTACAAGTTTGAGAATGACTTCAGAATGGTGTGTGTGCAGTATATCCATGATAACATCTCAGTATCAGTAGTACTGATTAAACATTATGACATAATTACAGTGAATAGTTGATTAATCAAATACTTAGTTGATTGAAAATAGATATGTGGTGTATTGGTTAACACATTCCTCTAACATGTTAAAGTTCCCCAGTGCAAGATTGGGAGGGGACACAAATCGTTCATGTCTCAAAATCTGTGCCAATTCAAATATGCAGATTCATCCACGGTGATTACCCTTTGCAAATAACGGCAGATTTAGAGTTTGTGCAGTGACTCTTTATATAGCCCACGACGTAACCAATGCAAGTAACCAGCACTATTGCAAGGATTCATACTTTGCGTGGTGCAATATGTGTTAATTAAATTGTGGTCATGTCCTAGTATTTTAGAGTTGTTTTTTTTAAGGCAATCGTCCCTCAAGTTTTTCTACGTCTTTGTCCATTTTAATAGTGTCAGCAGTCTCTCTCCAGGAATTTGCTGGTAATCTTGACTACTTTTATTGAGGTTTTGATTACTTCTCATATTGAGGTGACGTTTAGTCTCTGACTGATTCATTCAAAAGTTGCTGTGAAAAAGTAGTTGGGAATACACAGGAGTAACCACCTGTACTGAACAAGCAATATGAATTTACATTTCTAGGGAGGTCAATATCAGTTTATGGCATATTGGGTTTCAGAAGGGGACTTTTTTGTTTTGTCTTTAGCCCCCATTTTTGATATGTTAATTCAAACTCTAGATAAACAATCAAGAAAATGGTTAATAGATAAATAAATGAAGAAAAAGTGAAAAAAATCTAGGTCATTTGTTTACAGAATCGTGTTTCAATGTAATTTCATCAGAAATTCTTGCCCTCCCTCACAGTACCTTTTTACCTAAGTTCATTGACCTTGTCTGCACTTCAGCAGGATCAGTGAAATCTCTGGCACTGCACAAACTGTGCTAAATGTCATCAATTCAACTCCAATGTGTTTTAAAATATGTAACTAAGTCTCAAGTCTACACTGTTTTTTTGTTTATCTCTCAAAGTCATAGCTTTTGTATAGACAAGCAATACTTGTACAAAGTATGACACAGACTTGTGAACATTTAGTGATTGTCTTAACTGCTGATTTGTCTTAGCAGTCACAAAACATTAATGCTGTGGCTCATAATTTTTGTGTTTGCACACTTCCTTTTCCAGTTTCAAGTGTGCTGTCATATCTCTCCTTACAACAATTATAAATCTTTGTTTTACCCACCATGGCCACCATATACTCATGTTACTTGCTGTAACAATTCCAACTCAGTGTTGTTCCAAGCTATCAAATAAGTGGTTCTACTTTTTTCAGTGTTATTCTTGGGCTCTATTATTTACTACAAGCAACAGGTCTCTTCTTAATCTTTACGCCGATACCATCATGCCAGTTTACAGCAATTACCACGTTGTATGCTTTTATAGGAATGTTCATAGCCTAGTCTGCATTTGGATAAGGAAATTTTAAGTTTTAAAGGCCATTTTCAGTGAGGATTTGAAAGTCATTTTAATACTATACAACTGACAAATCAAGGGTTACAAGAATGTTTTACTTTAAATCATCAGGAACAGTTTAGCAGATAAAATAGTGCCTTCTCAATGTTTTAAATCTCCTACGTTTGTGAGCAGATGGCTGACCTGGAGCTGCTTAAGCTGGACGAGCTGGACTGCTTGATTCGTGGTCTGCTGTTTGTCGATCGGGTAGGCTTCAACGGACACCCTGAGTGCTACTACTTCCAGAACCCATCAGACACCCAGAGCTGTGTGAAGAAGCCCTGCACTTTGGACAACCCCTTTCCTATGTTGCTGGTCAACATTGGCTCAGGGGTCTCCATACTGGCTGTGTACTCAGAGAACAACTACAAACGGGTGACTGGTACCAGGTGAGGAGACTGGGAACCTCTTTAAGGGTGCACACAGAATATTTATAAGCAGAATAGAAGAATATAAATTTTAATGCACTTGATTCTTTAGTCACAGGAAACCGACAGGGAAATCACTCAAAGACTGTGTAAAACAAAGGAAATAATGAAAGGAGTGAGCCATAGATTTCTAGACAGAGGATGAGTGAACATAAAAATTCAAATTAGATACGTTTAAAGATATTAAAAAATCAGATCAAGAGATTACTGATACAGTGTGTCTACTGTCATTTAACAGGCAAGTGATGGTGTGTAGAACAGTCCATGTCAGTAGATGACAATACCAAAACGTTATTAATATATGTATTAATCAAGCTAAAGTAAAAAAACAACAACAACAAACAAACAAAAAAACTGTTGCTAGATGAGGCTGAGAGGATAAAATACCATTACTATAGTTAAGTGTTTATTTTTATTTTTCACTCAATAGTAGAATATACACATTATTCTACACATTAAACTTGTTTAAGCAAATAATGTTTCTATAACCTGTCTGTGAAATAAATTCATTGCTTGAAGCAAAATGTATTGAACAAAAAAGTGCCAGTGATAGAAAATAGGTCCTGTTTTGCCCAAGTGATTTCCAACCTGATAAACAATAGAAGGATTATAGCTGTTTGTTGTTGTGGTGAAGTCCTCTGAAGTCCTACATCTGTGTCCTTTGAACATGAAGTTCTGCATGAGAAGTATTTGCTCAAGAGTGTGTGCAAAAGGTGAAGGTGGCTCTTTTATGACTTTAGTAGATCTGGCAGATATGCCAGACTCAGTTGCCTGAGTTGCGACAGTCACATTCATTATCACCTTGTGTACCTTAGTACTTACATAATAGTAGAACTAGATATGATCATTGAACTATAAAAATTTGTAAGAAACTGAAGTTGCTTCTCTCCATTTCGTGTTGTACAAAGAGTTTTTTTTCTTTTTAGATGATATTAGATTTACTCAGCCTCCTGATTATTCTGTTATACAGTGAAATCATATTTTACCTTATAAACATTTTTTTTTTTTTTCAACTACAGTTGCTGTTACTTCCTTGTTCTGTAAATGGCAAGTGTGTCTTATTGCGGCTACTCACCGTGACATCAGAGTGTTTATGCGTGTGTGTACAGCCTCCATCTGAGTCTATTGCACTGTTCCAGGAAGAGAAACATGATCAAACTGAACTCACATGTTGTGGGTGTGAGTAGTGTGGTCAAGTAGAGGCACAAAGGCTTTATACATTAATGTTGTATAAGGTATTTTATTTCAAAACAACTGTCTCATGTTGGCTCTGTTTCTCCTCTCTTATTCTGGCACTAACTAGGTGTTTATTTTGTAGCATATTTTAATCCAATGTATTTATATAGACAGTTTAAAAATAACCTTTGTTGTACACATTGTCTAGCAGCAAATATCAGAAATATATGCAAAGAAAAATAAGATAAATTATATGGAGTTTAAACAAAGACATAAAAGTATAAAAACATAGTAAACTAAATCTTTAATACTAAAATGGCCAGCCACCCAAAAGCCATAAAAACCATAGATTTTTATTACAAGCTTTTCGTGCTTTATTTTTACAGTTGAAGCATAATGTGTGAGACATTTTGTTGGCCTAGGACTTGACGTTTGTTCCATGTTTGGAGTTCGTATGGGCATTATTTGTACTGTCACTGTTAAAGTGTTCACACCTTTTCTATTGCTTCTTTAAACTTCAGTAGCATTTTTCTCCCTTCTTTTTCTTTGATCTATAATTTATGTTGTTTACACCCTTTCTTTTTCTTGTCTTCAGTCTCGGAGGTGGTACATTCCTGGGGCTTTGCTGTCTGCTCACTGGCTGTGAGACGTTTGAGGAGGCTTTGGAAATGGCTAGCAAAGGTGACTCTACAAATGTGGACAAACTGGTGAAAGATATTTATGGGGGAGACTACGAGCGATTTGGCCTACAGGGCTCTGCTGTAGCATCGAGGTACGATCACGTTTTTTCTTTCTATATTTAAAGCTTCTTGTTTTGTTTTTTTTAGCGGTACAATGAAATACAGACTGATCCCAGGAGTGTTTGTATACATACTATAAAATAGGTCAGTAAACAATAAATATAACAGTGTGATGCAATGAACAGAGCCGTGTTTGGTTTTTATTACTGAACTTTGACCAGGATGCCCATCTTTTATTTGTCTGGTTGTCCAATGTCTTCACTTCTGACATGATAATGAAAACCAGTGCAATCATGTGAAGCGGAACTTTTTAATTAAGTACATTTCATGATTCAGTAGCTTGTAGAACCAGCTTTAGAAGCACTAACTTGAAGTAAGCATTATCTCTGACTATCTGCATGACATTAAGAGACCTGTCCCACCAAGTCTGGACTTTGACTGGGCCATTGCAACAGCTTGATTGTTTTATTTCTCAGATGTTCTGTGTGCTTGGGATCATTGTCCTGTTTTATGTCCAAATTGGGGCCACGTTTTAACTGTTAGATGGATGGCCTCACATTTGACCCACTTGTTCAGTCTTTTTCTTATTGTAGTGAATTTTAACATTTAACATGCTAACTGAGGCCTGTAAAATCTGAGATGTAGCTCTCAGGTTTCTAGGATGTCCACTCCTAAGGAATATTGTGGCATTGTGTTAAAACTAACTTGAACACTCCAGAACAGCAAACTGGCAAACCATCTGCTTTTATAGAGGTGATCACAACTGCAGATGATTTATAAACAATTAATCTGTTGCATTTGATTAGGAGAGTCTGTCTGTTCTTTCTGTGGAAGCAATAAGAATGTACTTTAGTTTGCACAATGTTGTGCAAAAACTGTCTTTTTCACATGACTGTATGTGACACTTGTAATTTTTGTAGCAGATGTTATAGGAGCTTATTTCAGCTGGCTGCTGTGCTGGGCTGCATTGTTACTGTTAAAATACTATTTGGTTATTGTAACTATGAAAGATTAACAAAATGGGGGGGGGGGGGACACATTGTAGATGCAGATACAACACTAGAGTAAATCCTAATCTGTGTCCCTGATTAAAAGCTGGAAAACCTAAACTGATCTTTACTCACTAAAATGCACACCTGATTAATCAATAATCTAATTGTGTAAAGTGGATGAAATTTGCTTGGAACTTGATGAGTGAGCTAAAAGCTCTGATTTATGTGCTCACATAAATTGCTCATTTAGCACAATGAGTTAAGAGGATAAATTATCCAAAATTGTGTGGACATTGTTTAATTGCAAAAAAAGCAAAAACATATCAATAAATGAACAGTTAGTAATAAATATTTTACACACAGGCTCATTTGCTCTGGTAAACTGAATTTAGCATGTATACAGTAAACCTGCAGCTCTGGGTCCAAAGTTGTTCCATAAAGCATTGTAAAAACACATGTAATCACAGTTATCAAGTTCTAATCGGTGTTTTGTTATGGTGTTCTTTTTAGTGATTTATTGAAACACACACACACACACACACAGTGACAGCTGCTTCAAAAGGTTTTTGAAGAATTTACGGGTTCTCTTTTTTTTTTTCTGTTTTTTGTTTGTTTGTTTTTTTTAATGTGAAGAGTCAATTAAACTTTGAGGAAAATGTCTTTTACAACTTGGGGTTTTTTTAATGGTCTCTCTTATAGTTTTGGTCACATGATGAGCAAAGAGAAGCGAGACAGCATCAGTAAGGAAGACCTGGCCAGAGCCACTCTGGTCACCATCACTAATAACATAGGATCCATAGCACGCATGTGTGCAGTCAACGAGGTACACACACACACACACACACACACACACTGAGTCGGTCAACTATACCCAGCTAATCATAACAGCCATATAAAGGTTATGTAATACAGATACTTGCATGATTTTATCTACTGTTTCATAAACCTCTAAGATAGTTTCTTGTTGAAGTTCTTAGAAACAGACACCCAGACCAGAATTTAGTCATTGCATCACCCATCGACACGCCTACACCTAAACTACTCTTTACTGGCTACTCAGGATTACCCAAAACATAAAATCAACTTCAAATCAAATTGTTCTTTACAAACACATTCACAATTTACATCTTATGGCTTGCTATAGCTATTTAACCATAGAAAAGAGAAGTTCTTTGTTGTCGTGTGTGTCTGTGGTGTCTGTGGGGTGGAGCTTTCTTAAAGTTTTTTTTGTTTTTGCATTTTTAGAAATCCAAATATATTCCTTAATTTTAAGTTTTGGGGGGTTTTTTGGTAAGGTTTCTGGATTTGTTTATATTTTAAATCATACTGATGGCTTGGAGTTTTTTTTCGTGGCAAAAAAAAATCACCAGATTTCTTCCCAGCACACTTGTGTTGTAATATGTTGTAAATAGCCAGCTGTAAGCTAGCAAACAATTCTGGGATTGGGGTTACTGATACTATGTGACAAAAATTATTAGGTTTAGTAGGCAACTGTAAAATTAATTTAAAAACCAAAACAGTAGCAGCTAAAGCTGAAGTAAAGGATCAGTCTGGAGTATTTCTACATGCTGTGAGCTTCTTTACAGTGTTGCCTTGTGGCATGGCGATCAAGCAGCATTGTACAGGGCTATCACTGCATGCAGAGCTGCAGCGAAGAAAAACGTGCATATATAGGGTTAAGGAGGGTTTCTTTTAAATGACTTCTGAAAGCCTTACTAATAAAATTAAGACCCCCATTTTATCATAAACAAAAATCTTGGTAACTGGATTTCAGTCCTGTATTTGACCATTATATTGGCATAGAATTGTGCTGTTTAAGCTACATCGACCAACACAAAGTTACCCTGCTAAATTTTCAGGTAGAATTACACACTTGCACACAACACAGCAGGATGTTTTGCAAGATTTTTTGTGTCTTTGGTATTCTACCAGATTTCATCAGTGTTTGTTTATTGGTTCTCTAGCACCACCATGTGGTGGTGCTAGAGAACTCATGTCCCATTATTTATTACTTTATTTTATTTATATTTTCTTTATTATTGTATTTGTAGATAATATGCCTTTATTATAGTCAGTTTTTATTAAAATTTGCATGACATGGATTAAATGTCAATGTCATAAGAAAAATTTACCTTTAAAATGTTTCATTTAACCAAGTGAAAGACCTGAGATTTAGTATCCTTTTGCTAACCGTGTCCAGGGACAGAGGGGAGAGAAATACGAATCATCAGCGTTTCATTATCAGAACAAGTTGTGAATTACTTGTTTAAGCTCTGCCTGATTTCAGATCAGTTTGTTGGGTCTCAGTTTCTCTAAATTTAATTTTTTTTTTTCTTTTTCTCATAAGAAAATTGAGCGTGTGGTGTTTGTTGGGAACTTCCTCCGTATCAACACAGTGTCCACCAAGCTGCTAGCCTATGCCATGGACTACTGGTCCAAAGGCCAACTAAGAGCCCTCTTCCTTGAACACGAGGTGAGCAGATGGCTATCCTCTTGTTAAATTAAAGCAATTATTTAATGTGTTTATAATAATTATAATCATTATATTTACCCTCAGAAACAAAGCACTGGTTGGTTACATGATAAAAGCCTATAAAACATATATTTATGTGCTTGTCTTTTTGCTCCAGGGTTACTTTGGAGCTGTGGGAGCACTGATGGAGCTGCTCAAGACAACAGAGGACCCCTGAAGGAAATTCTGTCAGGACAACATCAACTCTTGACAAGACGATGTCACCTGCCCTTGAAGGCCGTGATGTCTTAATGCTGTGACATCATCAACTTTTGAAGCTGCTGACAGGTCCCATTCGTAGAGGCCACAAAAGGAACACTAAGAGAGAACACAGAAACTGATAAAAGCCATTTTTAATAATTTAACACCTGTAAATAACAATGACCTCTAACATTCATCTCCTAAATTTCCCATCATCCCCCTATCATAGAGGTTTTAATATTGTAATCTTTTATTTATGGTTTCCGTTAATGGGGTCTGCTGATTCATGTAATCAGCCCTATGTCAGGAAGCAGAGACACAAAGTATTTTAGTGTATTTTGTTATTGTGTTTGTGTGAATAGCTACTGTAGCATTACATCCTGGGGACAGTAGTGCGCCGGGAAACAATTTGTGCAACAGTTCTTTAAAATAGGATGCCTTTGCAGAAGAGTTAACTGCTGAAGGAGGGATTTGTACCACCAGCAACTCAAGGAAACATCACCGGGGGGTTGGGCAGCTGTGGTTGCCGGTTTGTTGCACAAAAAGTAGCCCATTGCTCTACTGTTTCTGCTGAGTGCACTGAAGCCAAAACCTGTTGAGATTCATACTTTACCTGCCTCCTTCAGCTCCAATGGGAAGCAAAAAAACAAACAAACAAAAAACGGTCTTTATTTTGCTCTACTGCATATGGCCTTTGCTTTTTGTTTGTCTCTCCTTTGTCTGCCTATATGTAAGCAAAACTAGCACCACCAGATTGCCATGCATGCATACTCAACCTGCTGAGTTTAGTGTTAGGTGACGGGACCAAGACGTTGTCTTCCAACAGACTGCAGTGCATCATTGATTTCTGTTCTGTTCTGACTGGCATCGCCAGAACTACTGTTGAGGACCCAGTCTGACTCGGCTACTTGTGTTTGTGACGTATGAAACACTTGATCTAATCTTTATATTTCTTTCTGTTTTTCTTTAATTTCCCTGTTTTCTGTCAGTGTCAGGAAGATGGAAGCGTCATTCATCCTTTTCTGGCTTTTCTGCCACGCTGCTGCCTTGTTTGGGTGTTTGTAGTGTGATTTTAATAAATGTTCAGACTCAGAATCCCAACATAAAAAATAATTAGCTGATGATGCAAAGGTAAAGTGTCAGTTTGTGGGAGACAGCTAGGAGTCACCCCAACATGTTAGACTGTTTACCATTCTGGTGCCGACACTGTTGGTAGCTGTTTTAGGTTTGGTCCATGAAATTGTATTTTCCCCCAAACCCCAATTACCCGTCTCTAAAAACAAGCACTTACAGAATTTTAAGAGTTGTCCAAAATTCCCAAGAATTTTAAACAGGTACTTTATGATTGCTGTGAAACGACCATAAAAATCTGGAAAATCCAAATTGTCTAAATTGAAATAATTGGTGAGAATTAGCCACAATTATGTGGTAGACTTTGAACAGAGAATGGGCTTCATATGCCATTGCTGCCTGTTTGCACTGATTTAAGTCTATATTGACACTAGCACTATAAAAGAGTCTATTTTTAACACTTAGGGTAATACCCATAGGATCAGAGACTCGGACCCTTTGAACCGAGAGCCAGTCCAGATCTCTGCACTGAGGTAACTGGGCCTAAAGTAACACTTGTATATTTATCATATACTTGAAAATGGCACGTAGAGCTTTAATATGTAATAATTTAGCATTGCCATTTTTGAAACACAGCGTGATCTGCGATTATTTGAGAATGCTGAAATTTAGTTAACATGAGCGCATGTTTGCATGGACACAGGAAAGGTTTGTGTTATTTACTAAGCTTAGAAACAACAGTTGTAGAGAGTCACACTAGTAAGTTTTCCATTTGCTATAAGAATTGTCTAGTGTTTTTCGAGAAACAGACCACAAGTGTATTACGCTGTTATGTCCCACCTATCTTCACTTCCTAGCCTGAACCTTTACAGCCTTTCTTTTTATCATCAAAGCAGCTGAGCTATAAAGCTGAGCAATGCAGGAAATACTGTCCACTGTTATATATTAGGTGTAACTGTCTACCTGCCTTTACTCTCCCGAATAGGAACTATGCTCTTTCTGCAATCTCGAGTTAGTCGTCGCTTAATTTGCCTTCAATCATTAGACTTTTTATCAACACTCACACCTCCAGCTGTGTTCAGTATTGCGGGTTTTACACAGTACATGAATAACACAGAAACTTAAAATTACAAGGGTAAAATCCTAAGGCGCTAGTTTAATGTAGCCTACTAAAGTATTCTGTACATTTTATTGACAAATATTGAGTGATTGCCACTGTCCCCGCTTCACCATCTAACATACACACTGACTACACTTTGACCCCGACCCTTAAGCTGCTTTGCTGATCTGTTTGTGTTTAACACATGGGAGAGTAGGCTCATAGGCCACTTTTTGTGAAACGTTTATTTTAAACTGACACCCATAGTGCAATAACATCTAAAAAGGTTTTCTTGTGAATTGAAAATGCCTCATTGTTTCCCATTTGGTGATTGAACAGAATCAAAATAGATAATTGTACTTTTTTTTTTTTTTTTTTTTTTGACAAATGGTTTGGGTTATCTGTCTCATTGTAGTCCAGCTAGTGTGATTCATACTAAAAGTTGGTATTCAATTTCTGCTGAAAGGTTAACAGGCTTTATAAGCTTTGTAATGGCTTGATCAATGTAAATGCCGTCACTTATGCAAGTGTTTTGAGTAATAGTGTAGTGAAATAATGGAGGCATAATATTGTGAAGAGAGGTTTTGCAATTGCTTCCTCGAAAATGATCAATGTTCCCTGATGTTTTCTTTTAGCTGTGATGACACTGCAAACTGTGACACAAGCTATGCTTTCTTCTCTGTGTGTTTTTCTTTTTCTGTTTTCCCCCCTTTGCCTTGTACCAACTGATGTTTGGATGTTAATTAGTGACCTCAATCTGTCAGGTGCCACTCTGCTTTAAAATCAGGCTGGAGTTTGATACCTTGTGCCACCCCTTCATTTAATCTAAAAAAACCAAATCATTTGCCTTTTAACATGTGTTAGCCTGGTTGCACCGTGTTTGTGCCCTTCAGTTCCCTGCTACTTAACCTCATTTTTACAAGTTTTAAGTTTTACTCTTGCTTTTCTTTTTCTTTTCATTTGTACTGTAACAGAAGATTCATTGCAGTTAATACCCATTCAGAGTCTGAATATCAAATTGTCCACCTGCAGTCCCAAGTGGATCTTGGTACATAAACAACATTAACCTTCAGTGCTAGCTTTCGTTTCCTTTGTTTTTTATTTTATTTTGGTAGAGGTTGTGACTGTCTTTATTTTTTATCCTTATTTTTTTGTGGCCAGTAAGGAGTGATAATGTAAGTTGGCATCTTTGTGTGTGTGTGATTTCAAAATGTCTAAAATGCCTGTTTTTTGTTTGTTTTGTTCTCTATTGATGTTTCCATTGATTTCAGTTGGCCCAACAGACCAGTGTAATTGCTTCCAGCCATCATAATCTGTCAATGTGCAGAAATCTGTGGGAAAACGTTGAGTTTCTCTTAGCAAGTTTTACTTTTTGAACACATATCACCACGGTCCTGCAGAACATTGTTTTGCAGCACAGGGGAACATCTTTTTATGGAAACCAGTGGTTGTATCTTTTTACTTGGTGTTAGGGGAATCATTTTGAGATGATACATAGTCACTGTAGAACATAAATGATATGTTGTTAATTTTACTGTTTACCCCTATATCCCCACTAACAATTGCAAGCTATTACATAATTTTCATACTCCAGAAATTTGAAGCTGGTGTTACAGACTGTTGTGGGATTATGGGATAATATTGAGTTTAGATACGTTTAGTATTGTTGAAACTAACTGGTGTAGTTGCATACTGTTGCAGCTTCACTGTTTCTAATGAGAACACTTGCTGGGTTTTAAATTTTTCAGATAAAATGTTTATGGAACTGCATCATGCTGTAGATAAAATGTGAAACAAGAATTAAGTCCTTTTAAGGAAATTAACTACTAAGTGGTGGGTTTTTCTGTTATCATAAGTGATCAGTGTGGGTGTCTGTCTGCTTTCACAGCAGTCTGAATTTAGAGTTTGCTATTTGAACATCACTAACACTTTTTTGGTGTTTTATTTCCCATAGGGAGGGACTATCTGTATTCAGACCAGTATGTATTTCTATGTACTGTACAGAGCCTTGGCTTACAGTGTCCACTGAACTGCAAATGTTATGTCATCATAGTGAAATCTAACCAACAAGCTATGCAGTATTTCGTCTGTTGAGATCTTTGTCCCGTCTAACAAAGACACATCTCTTCTTTAATACCTACCAGAGTTGATTTGACTTGATGTTACTCTAAAATATATGCAACCCTGTTAGCTTTTCCTTCTGAGAAATCCTGTTTGAATCTTGATGGAGAGAGAGTTTCTCCTCCTGAAGTTTCTGTCCTGCTGATTTAGTTAACACTAATCGAGGTGGATGCTCGTAATCAGGATGTTTCAGACCCAATTATGCAGCAGAAGAAGCTTTTTTTTTTTTTCCCCCCAGATGTGTGTGTGACAGTTATTTTGAATGGTGCCAGATGTTCTCCTAATCCAGTCTATCATGTTGGATGGATGTTTGAGGGGAAAAAGTCTTTTAAATGTCCTGGAGCTCTGTAGTGTTAGTGAAACCTAATATTAAATACAAGCCACTGTGATGACATGTTCCTCTGACCTTTTGCTTGTCTAGTATCTTTCACACCATTTTCCTAACATTTCCTCAGAGGTTGTTAATCTGGTCGAACATCCTGGTACGAGAAGACATCCAGCCTTTTAACTGTTTTCTGGAATGCTTGACTGGCGGGGCAGATATTGTGTATTTGATTGTACAGAGATTTTGTAAATATTAATATGATATATTCTACACCAGCAATCTGTCCGTTGATAAAGTTGTTTTAACTGTTCAGGGCCAGGTTTCCCAAGCACGACTCACAATCCCAATGCAGACAGAAAATGCATCAAGACAAGACAGAGTTATTACCTTTGCCAATAATTCTATTGGGGCTGTAATTTAAAACTGTTGGCTAATTGTGCTGTGATTGATTAGATTAACTAGATACTAAGTTTTGTGACATTAACATGTAATTGTGTTAAATTTGCCAATTGGATATATAATTAATAAATATATATATATATATATATATATATATATATATATATATATATATAATATTTTTTATTTTTTTTTTTTTTTTTTGCCACTTGTTTGTATACATTTCCCCATTGAATTCAAATCCATTTACTTCGTTACCAAGGTTATTTGTTAATCTAAGTTCAACTTAACATTAGATGGTGATGAAAGATGTAGTTGTTGAATCAAAGCTTGTTTGGATGCTCTATGGTGGCCTCAGTGGGGGTGGGGGGGGTGCCTGTTTTCTGTCTGCTGGATTTCAGTGCTGGTTGTTCACCTTGGCTCACCTGCATTTGGGAAGTTTTGGGAATCCCAGTGCTGGTTGTCAGCGTCAGTTCCGCTGCTGCTTTTAACTCTGATTTGGGGAAAAAATGGTTTTAAAAAAGTCAGTTTAAAAAAATGGCTCCCTGCCTTGTGCAATGTGTATGTACTGAAGTGAAGAGATTTTTTTTTTTTTTTTTCTAAAGAGAAATAAAACTAAAACTGGATGAGATTTGTTGTGGATATTTCTTTATTGAGCTCGAATGAAAGGTACACTGCAATCTATACAGAAATAAAGATGAAAAGCATGAAGTAGTTAGAAAAAAACGCTAATAAACTATAGCTAATTTAAACGTGAAAGCTACAATTAGAGTCCGTAACTATTTATTTATTTGTTTTGTTTTTTTTTTAAAAACTATTTTTTCAAGCTGACTGGATGACACAGTAAAAAGCATTATGGATATTATGATCTGATGGTTGCACTTTTCTCGTAGCTGGGTGAACAATTATTACTTTCTTTTGTATTCTGAAAAATAACAAGTAAATACATAAAATGAGATGCTGAGCTACTTAAGAATAAAATCTGCAAAAATACTGCACTTTGCCAGAGGGGGTGCTGCAGATTCATAGAGGTTAATGAGTTTATGAACATATAAATTTCTGAATATATTTCTGAACATAAAACATATATAAATAGATACAGATCTGGAGATCTGTATGCATTTGGATCTGGACTTGGCACTGATTAGTGAAGTGGACGTCCAGTGTATCTCCACTAAAATATTTAGGCAGGCATTCATCAGTAAGTCAGGGCGAAAATTGGCAAAACAATCCACCTCTGGGAGAAAACATTTTAAAAGAAATTGCAAGACAGATTTGAAAAAACAAATTTTTAACATTTTTAAATGTTTGAAATAAATAATAAAATAAATTAAAAAAAAAATTTTTTTCATTACTATAAAAACCCAGCGGTATATTAGCTGACAGATATTATTACAATTGTTTGCCGACAATTATCCGCAAACAATTGTAATTTACGTGCCAATAAATACAAATTTTACAAGTAAAAAGTCGGTGGAAGAAACGCCTTTCAGCCATGTTAAAAGAGTTGACTTTGCACAAAACACAGATCTGAGCAGAGTTGGGTAGCGAGAAAAAGACTCATTTACGTGTTGTTGTGACATTAAAACAAGGTTAGGGTCGTTGTAAGTACTCATAACTAAATACACACAACAAATGCTTGGGAATCTGCTGGTTTCGTGTACCTGAAAAAACAATGTTATTTTTACTGTTGTCACTATTATTGCGTGCATAGCGTTTTTTGTAAGTCTAAAAAAACTCGTCTTCAGTCCTCCAATGGCGGAAGCGTAGCTCCACTGCAGCGTGCTGATGCGTCAAAGGATCAGCCAATTAGCTTCCACTTCTTATCAATGGAAGTTCTCTGTTTGTGTTACTGATGAACACTTGAGTCATGGAGCGGTGACGGAGGGGAGCGGAGATTATCTGGAGGCTGTAAGCAAACGCCCGTACTTCTCACTTGTTTTTGTGTTTTAGTCTTGTTCAATACTGCTCTGCTGTTTCTGTTCCTCCTCGCTTTTCTTTCCAGTTCCAGTCCTTGACCCTCTAACCCACATAGGCTATGTGTTGATGTTTACTCTGTTTTGACTTGTACTGCCACAGGCTGCTGCGAAAAACAGCAGAAAATATGCGTTTACCTGAAAAAACAAAGCATGCATTTAGATGAAAGTCATAATAAATGTATTCTACTAATTTACAGTTCTTATGGATGCTTTTTCCTTTTTGTTTTCAAATGAATATAAAGCGAATTCAAATGTTCTGTGGCCACATTTTACAACAAATTACAGTCTTCAGTGAATCAATGTAAACTTTTTAGTGTTAGGGAGCCAAAAGGTTTGCATTTTACTGCAGGGGGGAATTTCTGTGTTGGTGACATACGTTTGCTGGTAGCACAGGCATGCAGACTAACAACCTGTTATTTTGTCAAGATTACATTTTGAGCAACATATGACATAACAAAAGAAGCTGCACAGAAACCTTTGGACAAACACATGAGTGCAGTTGCAAAAGCACAGATAGGCCAAGTGCAATACTTTACATTTTAGTCTCTTTATAAGGTTTTAATTGTCTGTATTTTTTTTTTCTGGTGCTTTATTTTGAAGGTTTGCTGTTCTATTGGCTATTCTGTTGTATTTGTCACCACACATAAAGCTAAGACCAAGGAGCTGATTTGTTAAAAACTAAATTAGCTAATGTGAAACCTGGAGCTTAAGAAATGGAAACACATACATCTACAAATCAGACACCAGCTATATGTTTTTATCTTACATATAGATGTTTTTTCAATATATTTATTTACTCCAAATGTGGTTTTTACATTGCTGGTTAAGCGATATAATGTTGTGTTTGAGCAGCTGTTTTGGCTAAAAGCTGTTTTCTGTAGTTCCCTAATCCGTTTTCTGAATAAACTTCGGTGTTTTTGCACATCAACACAATCTGACATCGCATAGACTTTGTACTCAGGAGCTGGCAGGTTAAAGACTGGCTAATGTTCCCAGCTGATCCTCGCCTGTGAATCGAGTTGGCTAATCATATATAGGGTTCACTATTTAAGCCGTTTGAGCCTGCCCATATCTCCTGCACTGCTGCAAGCTGTTTTGCAACCCACTTCGACCCCATCCCATGCTTTCATGCAATATTTAAATAAATATTATATTGGCGCTGGTATCTTTCTACCTGCCTACAACAGAGCCATACCAACACATATAAATGACTTCAGGTAGAAATGACAGTCCAATACTAAAAATATAAAAAAGTTTTAACTTAAAGGACCTAAGTGAACTGCATATGCACTGTTTGTGGCATTTGCATGGTCAGCATTTCCAATAAATCTACTTTGTTTGAGTTTCTTGACCTACTTTTCAAACATGAAATCTGTGAGTTGGCTGAAGTTGGTAACTAAAACGACTGACTCTAAACACTAAAGGCCATTATGGTGTCCAAAAAGACTACATAATTTTTCTTTGTTTTTTGTTAATAAAATGTTCAGTAATTGCTTCTTTTGACGGCTCCCATATTAGGAAGGGGTTAGCACAGATTTTTACGTTGCAGCCATCCTTCCTGACACAACCCTCCCAGGGATTTGTATCTCCTACCGCTATGTGAATATGTGAATGTGTAATAAAAAGTTTTATACTGTGTATTTATGTGACATACCGATAACAAATGCATAAGAAAACAGGTTTAATGTTATACTTATTGATAATGTAATTTCTGTAATTTCTCAGGAGGTGGCAGAAGGCACACCCACAAATGAGGGTGATTTAAGAGACATGTAACAGACAGGTTTGCTGACATCAGCTGGCTCTGTGAATGGCTGGAGGGATGGCAGTTACCAAGCAGGAGACACTTGAAGGAGGCAAAAGGGCATCTGGAGTCCGGACCGAACCTGAAGGAGGCTGGGGTTGGATGATTGTCGCTGGTTGTTTCCTCGCTACCATATGCACCCGAGCAGTAACCAGGTGAGGAGTGTGTATCTGTGTTGGTTTAAGGCTACTACCAGGTACCAGTCCTCAATTTTCCCATTGTCACTACTGGGCACACTCTTTATATGCTTGTGATACAGCTTCCATTTAGTATTTCAGTGTATGATTTGATCTGTTATTAATTTAAGAGCACCGGGCCAACAGCAAATTATTTCCACTCATTGGTGTACTTAATAAATCTTTATTCTACACAAACTACTCAACATGACTTCACCTGCAGGTGTACAAAGCTCCAGATTAGCCTTTTGTAGCAGGTGTAGGATTATTACTATGCAATATGCAGTTTTGACACGTAGCTGTACTTTACAAGACTTTATGTTCTTAGATTTGATTATTAACACCTCAAAGTTATTACTTGGCAATAATCCATTCTGACTCACTTCCAACTTTTAAGCATCTCAGCAGCCATGTTTTTTTTTTCCACTAAGACTTTGAAATCCTGCAGAGATGTTTCCACATTTACATCACTGTACATTACTTCCACAGGTCTGACACAATCTGGTGTTTGGCTTTAATTGAAGGTTCCCTCTAGATTTACACAATAGAAACTGACTGGGTGAACAAACTGGGTGAAATGTGTAATTTTAAAAAAATATGACCTTGATAGTATACAGCATGTGCTGGGAGGAAGAAGTTTGATAAAGTGTTGTATATATATATATGTATATATATGTATATGTAGTCGGATGGTAACAAAGAGAGGGAAGGTAGTCAGAACTGAGGGGATTGAACTACCAGAAGGCAACATTGCAGACATAGAGGACAGTTACAAGTACCTGGGGATCCCACAGGCGAATGGGAACCATGAAGAGGCCGCTAGGAAAGCTGCAACCACCAA